>NC_055969.1:9335681-9515681 GCF_018492685.1 Alosa sapidissima
ACACACACACACACACACACCACACTTAGGACACAGTGCCCATGCTGTTTAGTAAATGTCAGCTCCACCGCCTCACCCATGTGGACACAGACACGCGCATTGTCTTAGCCGGCCTGCGCAGATTAAATCTGGCGACAGACGTCTCCTCTGTCTGCACATGGGCTAAAACAGACACCTCTCGGCGCAGCCGGCTGCTAATGCCGCAGATATGTGAATCGGCCCCTTCATTTGCTTATTAGACTGGCCACTTGAGGATGGGATCAGGATGAGCCAGAACTGGGATAGAGGCAAATGGTAGAATCTGGCCAGAGGTGGAAGTTCGGAAGCGGCAAGTTTCAGACACACTGACACCGGCAGGGCGTTTCATAAAAGGGAGGGTTAAATACATCCCATTGTTTTTGTGGAGACAATATTTTTAAAAATGTCTGCTCTATCTCTCCCTTGCGGCTCTCTCTCTCTCTCTCTCTCTCTCTCTCTCTTCTCTCTCTCTCTCTCTCTCTCTCTCTCTCTCTCTCTCTCTCTCTCTCTCTCTCTCTCTCTCTCTCCCCTCTCTCTCTCTCTCTCTCTCTCTCTCTCTCTCTCTCTCTCTCTCTCTCTCTCTCTCCTCTCTCTCTCTCTCTCTCTCTCTCTCTCTCTCTCTCTCTCTCTCACACTCCCTCAATGGAGCTTTATTGGCATTACTCGATGAAGCAGTGTTGCCAAAGCAAACATATAACAAAACAACACAGATACAATATCTGTTTAAAAAATACAAATAAAATAATAATAATAATTAAAAAGAGAAAATAATAAATGAAATGTCTCTCTCTCTCCCCTCCCTTCCTTCATGTCTTCCTATCCAGGAGGTCCAGAAGCGCTTCCCTGACGGCCTGCCCTCCTGGACCCCATTGACGACATGGGCATCAAGGACCCGGCCCTGAAGAAGGTCATCCAGAAGGTGGAGGCCTTCGAGCACCGGATGTACTCCCACCCGCTGCACAGTGACCCCAGCCTGGAGGCCGTCTACACGCTGTGTGAGAAGGAAAGCCCTGGTGAGCGTCCACCCGAAATACACTGACTACAAAATCCATGGACACTGCATGTCACAAAACATGCCCTTTTGATCAGTACAGCTTCCATTAACCAGGCTGACCACAGAAACATAGAATCTACTGTTAAGGAAGAAGTATTTTCAGTTACACCCAAACTGATGAAAGTGGTGTTTTGTAATACAAAACGGCAAATGGATGACAGCGGTGTTTTGTAATTCTTTGTAAAGAAAACAAACAGCTATGTGGCTAGCTGTATAACGCTGGGAGAAAGTTCCCTAAAGACAAGCCGTTGAACAGCTACACAGCTAGAGTGGGTGTGGGCAGTTCATCCAGTTAATCAGCTGTACAAGTGTTCCGCATCAAGCATTCATGGCCTGGACAAGTTGGAGCCATTGTTTGTGTGTGTGTGTTTTGAGTGTGATTGAGAAGGGAGGCTTTGTGTGTGTGTGTGTGGGGTGTGACAAAGGGGAGGGTGTGTGTGTGTGTGGCGAGTGTGACCAAAGGGAGGGTTTGCGTGTGTGTGTGTGTTTATTTTGATTTAGCACCATGGGCACGGTGCCATTTCCTGGCATGTTAAAGGTTTTTTGAAGTTCCTGCTGAATCAAACAAATACAGGAAACGGTCCTCGGCGCACGTTGTTTCTGCTCCACGAATCTCTCCACACCGAACAATGGCAATCCGTCCCTCCAGGCGCTCCCTCAAACGTCACGCCGTGCCGGCTGTAAATACGAAGCTGATGTGAGCTGACGGAGGAGAAAAGCACAGCAAAAGAATTGAGGAGCTATTTAGTGTCTGTTAAACAACTATTATGAAATGTGTTATTGTTCATTTATAGTGAGGGTTCCCACAAGCCTCGTAAAAGTGTGTGTTTGTGTGCTTATTTAAGCATAGTGTGTGTATTTGTGTGCATATTTGGAGAACTTCGAAGATTTGTGGGAATTTGCATGTGCTGTGAAAGTACAGTTGCCCTGATTAGTTCCCAGTGATGGCATTTCTCCCGGGCTAGTTCAGGTTCAAATTCCTTTGCCTCTAAGCTGTTGGCACGAGAGTGGCCGTGAGTTGCCTCTGGTGTGTCACGGTCCCCTGTAAACCAGATTAACGTGTTTGATTAGGCATGACATGAGATTTACACCTCCTTTAAAAAGATTGGGCAATCCCGCACACCTCCACCCATCTCTACCCCTACCCCCCCACCCCACCCCAGCCTTCTGCCCCAATCCAGGATCCCGTGCTGTCCTTAAGCCCTCGTAACATCCAGGGCAGGATGTAACACACACTCGCTCCAGATAAACAACCACGCCGGGCCAGGGTCAGAGCTTCATAACACACACATAACTACAGTCGGTTTCTCTGTGAAGCACATGATGGATCATTTTAGTCATGAATGATGAGGAATATGCAGTGTTTCAAGTGACAAATAGATTACATTTTTTTTCAGGTATAAAACATTCTGCATTCTCATAACATTTGTTAATTGCATTTTGCCAATATTTGTCCAAAAGATTTTTATAGCTTGCTAGTTGAACCAGCTGTCTTGCATATATGAACACAACTGAAAGATTTGCAGACTACAGGATCTAAAGCAGAAGGGCAGCCTTTAAGTGGTCTTGGTCCCTTTTAACAGCCACTTAAATGATATATTTCCTTAATTGCAAATAAAAAAGAACATTAGCCTAGCACCAGTCTTAAACTGTAGTGTGCGTGCCAAAAAGGAAACCTCGCTGCTAATAATCCCTGCATAACCAGGAATAAAATAATAAGGCTAGTGGTGTTTAGCATGTCCATGCACAAGCATGTTATAACAAGCAGGACAGGGAGGCCTAAGTGGATAATGCGCTTAGCTGGTGACAGTGGGGCGCGATAGCCTGACAACGCGAGGTTAGAACAGTAGCCTCAGCGCAGGCCAATACCATTTAATAGTCCTGTCTCAGCTCTTCTCAAGCCCTCTCCTCTGATTGGATTTAGAGCCCTCAGCGTTTGGACACGCATAGAGATGGCCCTTTGTTTGTTTGTTTGTTTTGCTTTTGTTTGTTGTTTGTTTATGTTTTTTTTTACCGCCCTACAAAGTCCTTTCCGTTGTATGTTTTGTTTTGTTTGTTGTCCATTCTAAAGGGGTGTGTGTGTGTGTGTCCATGTTTTTTTCCCCCCCCGATATTGACATCCCAAGTTGGTGACTAACTAACGTCCTTATCCATATCTGAGTATGTCCTGGTGCTGCAAAATGGTGTCTTTGTCCAAGCACAGATAATGGTGCCTTACTGTGGCAGTCACATGTAGGCATGTCCTGCTTCATTGGTCGTGCATGATGGCGTTTCTATAATGTTAGTCAGATGTTTCTCTCTGCTGCGAGTGAAATGTTTTTCAGATGATTTGTGATATTTAGTGAAAGATTGTGTTCTCTAGCGGACAATGGCACAAAATCGTTTTGGGGCATGGGGAAAAATGGAAGGTCAACCTCTGGGAATTGTTCAGCCTTTTCTGCAATTGTTTCAACATTCTCATCCCAGACGGTGTGTTTTGTTTAAACGGCGTTTGTCTCCATCTCTCTCACACTGCCCTTCTCTCCGGTTACTCTCCCGTTCCCCAGATTGCGGGCGACATCAAGGCAGCGAAGCGGGAACTGAAGCGGGCGCGCACAGTGCTGCAGATGGACGAGCTGAAGTGCCGTAAGCGCGTGCTCCGACGCCTGGGCTTCGCCACAGCCTCCGACGTCATCGAGATGAAGGGTCGCGTCGCTTGCGAGATCAGCAGGTGAGAGGGGGAGGTGACCCAAATGGTAGAAATGACCAAACAGACCTTAAACAAGAGCCAAGTCACATCTACCCTCTATCCATGCAATGCCCCTCATTCAGATCACATGTACAGTTCCACACATGTACAGTTAGCAATACCCTCTAAAACCCAACAGGAACCACTCAGATTGCACATACAGTTCCACTATAAGTTATATGTGAAGCACATTGAGAACTGCTGTCTTCAGCGTTTAATCTCAGATATAAGCCGTTAAGAACTTGAGTTGAGGGCGGGTTTCAGTTTAGTTTTGGGCAAACATTGGCTTACTCATCGAAGGGTAGGTGGTACAAGCATTCAGGAAACGTCTCTAACTTTGGCCTTACTGGTGTTTTAGTTCAAAACAACCCGTGGTCTGCCTTATCTCTGCAGCTCTGCCTGTGAATTAGACTGTGAAACCGCATAAGCCATTTCAGGCATGAGTCTTGATTGACATCCTAATAAGTCTTGTTTGCGTGCCTCGACTGTTGGGTTTCCTGAGAACTGCGTGCGTCAGACAAGACGCAAATTAAAACCACAGTGGTCGGCGATCCAGCTCTTGCCATCAGTCTTCAATATCAAATGTTGGTGGGGAAGAGGAGCCACAGATCGCAGTTGTCTTAAGCCACAGCTGGAATGATTTGAGGGTTTAATTTGATTGATGAAGTGATCAGTTCTTCTTGAACTTCACTTCACATGCCATGGGTTTGAAGATCTTTGGCATAAATCAGTCCTCCAGATCTTACAGTTGAAGTTCAAACTATTACTGTCATTGATGCTGACCAATGACTAAAAAGGTTGCCGCCACAGCACTTCCATTCTAAGAAAATAAAGCCAAAATGGGTGTCCTATAGGTTAAATAGTGTTAACTATAGATAGATAGATAGATAGATGCAGGCAATATATATAGAGATACAGATGTATAGTTAACACTATGTTAGCTATAATTATATATACTGTATCTGTATATCTCTATTTTTTCAGACATTGATGATCAGGCTGCTGTGTATGTTTGACTTATCCAGCTGGTTTGTGAAGGGTCTGCTCAGCACCTGACAGATTAAGACAACCGCTGCACTTTCATTTCCAGCACTGATGTGTGTGTCTCTCTCGTCTCTGTCCTGCAGTGCTGACGAGCTGCTCCTGACTGAGATGGTGTTCAACGGCCTCTTCAACGACCTGACAGCCGAGCAGGCCACAGCCCTCCTCAGCGTCTTCGTGTTCCAGGAAAACGTACGTAACACCTCCCCACACACACACTCCACACACACACCTCTCTTCCCGTCATTGTCTCATCACACACACAATCGCGCCGTAAAGCTCCCCGACCTTCCAGTGGAGGCACTGGCTCTCGCTCCCTGCGGCAGGTATTCCAGCGGCTTGTTTGCAGGAGAGGGGAGCGCTACGCTACGTGGTGCTGTGGTGTGGGGCTACACTGCACTGCGTGGTGCTGTGGTGTGGGGCAACACTGCACTGCGTGGTGCTGTGGTGTGGGGCTACGCTGCACTGCGTGGTGCTGTGGTGTGGGGCTACGCTGCACTGCGCGGTGCTGTGGTGTGGGGCTACGCTGCACTGCGTGGTGCTGTGGTGTGGTGCTGTGGTGTGGGGCTACGCTGCGCGATGGTCTGGGGCTACGTGGCCATTTAAGGCGAGGAGATTAGAGGAGGTGGACGTGCATTTTGATCAGCTCCAGGGATCTGGAACGGGATTCAGACGGAGCTTAGAGTGGACTCTCTCTTGCTCTCGCTCTCCCTCCGGTCCCTCCACAAATACGGAGGAATTCAGAACCAGACCTGGCCAACGGGTCTCTGCTCAGGCCAAGACTATATACACACACACACACACACACACACACACACTACTGCTCTCACTCACTCTCGTCCTCTCTCTCTTTGATGTTGCCTTTGTACATTTAGTTTATAATTCCACTTACAAAAAATGTTCAAATGTGTGTTTGCGTATGAGCACACACACATACACACACTTAAATGCACAAACATTGATAAGCAAAAATGAGGTCTCATTAGTGTTGTTTATAGTATACTTTCCTGTGGATTAGCCAGACGCTTTAGTGTGCATGTCTGACAGTGCAGCTCAATCAGGGCCAATGGCTTGAATGTGCAGCTGTCGGTCAGCTTGGTGTGTACACAAAAGGCCTGTGTGTGTGGGAGGGGGGGGCAAAAGAGACAGAGACAGGCGTTGATGGAAAGGACAAGTGTGAGTGAGAGTTCAGGGACAGCTGTCTCTCCCTCTCAATCGCCTGTCGGTGTCAACCGCTTTCTGGCAGAGAGCGAGCGAGTGAGCGAGGGAGGGAGAGAGAAACGGAGAGTGTGAGCGAGAGAAAAAGACAGACAGGGAACAGGATGGATTGAGTGAGCAGGATAGATGGGCTGATAGAGGGAAATGGAGGAAAGGACTTGGCAGATCATCTCAACCTAGTTCATAAACCCAAGAGGTCTATCCCCTCCACACACACACACACACACACACACACACAGAGGAGAGAGGGAGTCTCCTGAGCCCGGTGCTGGGGGTACAGGACGACTGCCTGCTGCTGCCCGCTGCTGCCCGGTGGCCGCACCAGAGGAACTGGGTGAAAGAGTCCCGCACCGAACACTCCAGCAGCCCGAACTCTCTCATTTAACGGCGGCGCAGTTAAAAGTCAAGGCCGCGGTTCAGAGCCGGCCGTGTAATTGCTGTGCAATGATGTGCTTTGCGATGGCTGATGGGTCACTGCAGAGGTGGTGTTATGTGGTCGAGCACTCACCCAAGCCTTTAGGGGAGATTTTGGTGGTTATTTCTTGAGGTTATATGCACTTCTCAAGGACTTCGTCTAATACGTTTTGTTACTATGGAATTATCAGCGTTTCCAAGACAAAGCTGTTCTACAACTGTCGAGCAATTCCCACCCATGATGTTTTAATCAGATGCCGATGTCAAAGGTGTGTTTTTCAGGTTCTTGTCCTGAATGGCTTGTGCGTTGCTATAGAATTAGGGAGGCGTCGCCGTGACAAAACTGTGGAAACGACATTCCAACCAGACCCACCCAGTAGGATTTTTGAACCTTTTATGAGACCTCAAGCTCTGGGCTTTTAAGCTATATTGAGCTCTTTATGCTTGTGGTGGAGTCGTGTTTAATGTGTATGTCTGAGCTGTTTCCCATAAGCACTGTCTGATGAGCTCAGGACCTTTATGCTATTGGTTATACGCCTATGTTACTCCTTCATGTCTTGGGCAATATGATTTGTGTTGTTTTCATGTTTATGTTTGTCCCTTGTGGTTAAGTGTCCTCGTCGCTTAGTGTTCTGTGACCTCTCATAATTTGTCTGGTATATTGTTCTGTTATGAAAAAGGAATTGAAACATGGATCTGAAAGCAGTCTGCTCTCTGTTTGTCTGTTGTAGGCTAATGAGATGCCCAAATTGACGGAACAGTTGGCTGGTCCCTTACGACAGATGCAGGTAAAGACTAATGCCAGAACTAACCCAAGTTATTGCCTGAAGTACAAATAAGGAGTGGCAACTAATTAAGCCATTACACAAATATGCAATACTACCGTAGCAGAATAAAATGCAAGTCTGTGGAGGCACGTACTGTTTTTTTAAGTCTGTTGGGTCCACATGTGTTTTTGTTTTCAATCATCTCAGGAATGTGCCAAGCGCATCGCCAAGGTCTCTTCGGAGGCCAAGCTGGACGTGGACGAGGAGACGTACCTGAACGCCTTCAGGCCGCACCTGATGGACGTGGTCTACACCTGGGCCAACGGCTCCACCTTTGCCCAGATCTGCAAGATGACGGACGTCTTTGAAGGTGAGCCCTCCGCACTGCGGCGCCCATTCAGCTCATCAATGATTTACAAACTCTACCAGGCAGGGAAGCATCATGTTACATTTCATTGCTGAGGGGACATCTCCATTGAAAGACACCTGAACCTATATGTGGGTGTCAATAGAAGAAAAGGCTGAATTTATGATTAGGAATAACAAGTCAGTAAAGAGTACAAGCAGATTTCTCCTGTGGCCCATAACCGCTTCAGATGCTCTCATGGCTTGAGTCTTACTTAGACCATTCTCTCTAAATATCTCAATTAACCACTAGCAGATTTACCAGCCATTAACTTGCTCTTCCGTCCACAGTAAACTGTATTCGGGATTGGATTTAATAAATACGACGCCTGATCTGATTATTTTACGCAATGACCTCAGCCTGCCAATTCAGTTTCAGTGAATTTGAGTTCCTCGCAAATTCCACTCGCGTGAGCTAACAGTGATGCAATTACAGTCCATAAGCGTTACTGATCAGACCAGTGAGCCCAGTCACGACTCGTCCGCTAGCCAGCCGAGTGATGAGGAATCAGAGCTTTCAAAAACACTTTGTGTGTGTGTGTGGCTAATATGTGTGTGGTTTAGAGAGGGGTGGAGTATTATTTTTCCATCAGAATTTGGAGCAGGAAGCCAAAGGTCCCTGAGGAGTGTTAGTCATTACTGCCAACACACAAAACACAACGTGAAAATGTGTTTGTGTGTTTGGGGTTCATGGAGCCCTCGGCACCATACCCCATACCCGTCTACCCGGTTGACGTGCTGTTCTGAAGAATGCACAGCGTAACCGAACTCCACGTCAACCACCAGAGCCTGAGAAACCCGCTGTTGGCTGAGCGTGTGTGCGTGCGTGCTTGCGTAGGTGCTCTGAAATACACCAGCAAAAGTGTAGCCAAACCGAAGCCACATCTTTGGAGAAGGGTGAGAAGGACGGCCATTTTTGCTGAGACGTGAGGTTGTGGTAGTCCTGGTGTCAAGATGACACAGTGTGATTGCAGGGAGGCAGAGAAGGGAGCACGAATATCATACAGATACCCCCCCCATCCAACCAAAAAAAAAAAAAAAAAAAAAATCGCACAATCCGAGGGCGGGGGGGGGGAGGGTTTCTCTCATTCCACTCATTCCACTTGTTCTCTCCCTGCCCCATCACCCCATCCTCTTCTGTGAAATGTAGGTCACCGTGACTTCTGGGCTACCAGTTGTAAACCCACACATCACTGTGGCATAATGAAATGAGCAGAAAGACATTTCTAGCGTTAAGCTGTAGACTTACACACACATGGCTGTCATCACCCGCGCAGACACAAATGATAGCTTGAAGTTGCCAGCCAGCGTTGACTTACAGTTACCTACACGCCAATTCATTAGCAAGCTGATCACTGTTGGGTGCTCAAATGCATGTGAAATGGAACAGGGTTTCTTTCTCAAAGTTTGCTCCAGGCTGGATGTCTGTCCAGGAGTCCTGCATTCCTTCTGCTTTTCAGCACGACCTCCTCGCCACAGCATGTTTTTATGATGTCCATCATTAAGTTTTTCATACCAGCCTGTTACAATTAATTCATCAGAAGATTGGATCTTTTCATACCTTGTAGGTGTGGGTGCTATCCAATAGCGTGTGTTGAAATGGGTGCATGCATGTATGCACATGTATGGTACATTTATTCATTTCAGCATTTGTCCAAAGTGACCTTCAAAAAACAAAGAACAATCAAAGTACAGCATGAATAGGAGACAGTGGTGTAATAATAGCCAATGCCTTGTGAGCATTCAAGTAAGTGGGCGTGGAACCAGAGATTACTTTGAATGGCAGCATTAGGCAGGGATCACTGACCAGCGGCAAGCGGCAGGTTTCCTATTGTTCTCTATGGTTCGCCAGTGGAACGGTGGCAGCGCTAGCGTTGAACAAGCTAAGCGTTGAGCTTGGTTCAACTTTCAAAGTGCAACACTTGTGTATTCAATTGTCAGTTTAGTCAAACCGTGTGTGTTACTTAGGAACGAGATAGAACTTATTATGGTCTGAGCGTTGCGCTTACCGCTGCCGCTTCGTTTTTTCCAGTGTGATCCCCGTCTTGGTGAACTTGAATGCAGGCAGCTACAGGCAGCCAGTGGAGCTTGATGAGCAGTGGAGTAATGTGACCTTTTGGGTTGATTGAGGATCAGACGCGCCACTGCATTCTGGATCCTCTGAAAGGGTTTCACTGTACAGGCTGCGGGGCTCGCTGGGAGAAGGGCGTCTCCTGTTTTAACGCACTTCTGCTCTAAGCCTGTGTGTGTCATCAAATATTCACATGCATACTTTTCTATTGTGCTGCTGTATAAGTACAGTGTGTGTAAGTTCTTCTTTTCTGTGTGCGTGCGAGTAATGCCTGTGTGTGGGTGAGTTCTGCACAGGGCCGTAGTCACCATAGACACAAATTAGTGACCAACTGTAGTGATGGTTCCAGAGTAACCTACACCCCTGAGTGGTTTGACCTGGTGGTTGTCCATTTTTCTAGGGTGACCTGATTGTGTCATCTTTTTAGTTTGTGAAAAAGAGGACATAAGAGAAAACACTGCCTCAAAAGGCTATTTTGAACTTATTTGTGAACGACAGAGAAAAACGCAATGCAATTTCGCTGTAAACATGTTTGAGGCTCTAGAATAACAAAATTCTGGACGATTTGTAAGATCTCAAAGAGGGCATGTCCTGGAAAAAGCACATCTGGTCACCCTAGTTTTTCGTTAGTGGCGTGCCCAGGGGTTCATAATCCATCCATGCCATGTCCATGTCCGTCAAAAGTTTGGAATACCCTAATTGACTGACTTAACTAACGACTTGTTTGTGATTTTTAATAATAATTTTTGCATGGTAGGAAATGTATTGAAATTCTGTTTGGAGGTCCCTCAGACCCCACCACAGATTTGGTCCCCCCCAATGTTGACATCATGACTACGGCCTTGGCTCTGCATGTGTGTTAGTGTATTAATGTGTGTATGTGTGTTCTGCCTGTATGTGTGTGTGGGTGAGTTATGCGTGTGTTTTACTGTGTTCCGTGTGTGTGAGTGTATCCCTACTGACGTGCTCGTGTGCTTCTGCAGGCAGCATCATCCGCTGCATGCGTCGTCTGGAGGAGCTGCTGAGGCAGATGTGTCAGGCAGCCAAAGCCATCGGCAACACTGAGCTGGAGAACAAGTTCGCTGAGGGTAAGTACTCCCAGCAGAACCGCACGCTAGAACCAGTCCAGGCCCATCCCCGGTTGTGTTCTATGTACAAATCTCTTGGTTATTAGATATGTGAAGCCTTTAAATGGCCTATGTTTCAGAGGGACAGAATATGAACATTCATTATGCAACAAAAAGTTTGAAAAGTATTGTAAAGCTCTAAGGCTGACCAGTTTCTATAGGGTCCTACAGAGCCTTTCTAAAGGCTTCCAAGAGTAGGGTTTTTTAGTTTTTGTAGACAAGATAAGAATATTTTGAGTTATTAAAGTTTACTTCATCCATTACTTAATCCAAACTTAATTGCAGTAAAGAAGTGTGTTCACAGCTATTGGTGTGTTACCCGGGAGATGAAGTGATCATGTTAGAATAACTAATGTGCTCTCTCAGCTGATAAGCACCCTAATAAGGGCGTTCCATTCTGAAAGCTCAGGCCCTATTAGCCAAAAATGTCTCTCAAACATCACTTCCAGAGATAGCAGAAGAACTGTCTAGAATTTAGTTTGAGGCAGATCAAAGTCCCTGGAGCGGTGTGTACTAAAACAAACAGACTGAAATAGCACATTGCTGAGCTGGCCTGTGAATGAGCTGATAACGATCATATCTCCTTCCTAACTATCTGTCCCGACAGTCCTCATCAGGGTCAGAGTCTGCAATCATAATAAAGCCCACTGATGGCTGAGGCTCTCGCTGGAGGAAGAGCCCTGATCTACAGTCAGATTACATCGACTTGAGTGCTGGGTTATTCATGGTGATCATTTGGGAAAACCTCTGAAAAAATACGGGCTCCGGTACAGGACGCCTGGCAACGAATGCTTTTAGTCACATTACATAAAAAGGCAGCAAATTGGACCATTAGAAGAGCATAACTTAATTATATGTGCATGTGATGAACTTTGACCCTGTCCATTAGCAGTAATGGTAGCATCGTGATGAAGCCCGGGTGGTTCTACCATCCCATCAGGCCTTCTCCACATCCACTCTGCTTGTTAAGATGTCTGAGGTTGGGGTCAAACATGCAATAAGGTTGTAAAACTGTCTGAAAGTGCATTTTAAGTAGTTACATCCCCCCCCCCCTTTTTTTCCTCTCTCTGTTTCCACCAGGCATCACGAAGATCAAGAGGGATATCGTTTTTGCTGCCAGTCTTTACCTCTGATTCATCGTTAGACCTGCAGCACTGCTTGTTACTTTAGAGTTCAGTTTCTTGCTTTACATGTGTCTTGAATCACAAGGCTGCACACAATGACATTGAAATGATGTTTATTTGTGTTAAGAAGCATAATGGCTTTGTGGTTTTTTTCTTATTCTTTCAGAAAGCGCAACAGATTTTTTTTGTACATACACTTTTTAAACATAATTTTAATTAAAAAAACGTCTGTATAGTGAATTTTTTTTTCCTCTTAATACAGATAAAAAAAAAAAAACATATGGTGTGTGTTTTTTTTCTTCTTCGGATGCATATAGAGGTACACTCTTCATATTAGTTTTTAAAGGAAGAAAAAAAACAAGAAGCTCTGGTAGCAGCAATAGCAGCAAGTCCAGCCAAGGCAACATGGAACGACAACAAACAGCGTCTGTAAGGAAAAGTCAAGCATCCGCCACTTGGAGTGCAGATCCAAGCAAGGTACATTCACAGGTACTCTTCACCGGCAGTGGTCCGCCCCCTTCATATATATATTTTCTTCATTTCTTTTTTTGTTTTACTTAAATGTCCTTTTGTATCTTTTTTTTTAAGTGGGTGCACGATGTAATCTCTTCCCACCGGATCAGTGGTGTCAACAACTTTTGGTTCCTCTGAAGTTTAGCTGGGATTGTCATAATGGTTTCCATTGGTCGGGGTCTCCTGGAGAGTGGTGTGGGGGATTTCGGTCTCTTTCGCTGGCTCCACACTTTTCTTGAAAAAGTCTGACACACAGAACACCTGCGAGAAAACGATGCCTCCATCAGTCAAAAAGCACCAACTTCAAACACATTTCAAGAGATTATTTCATCTGCTTCCCCCCTTTCGGAGATTTGGAATCTGGGATAAACGTGACCTTCAATGACCCATGGATGCTGTCCCCAAAGAAAAGACATTCCAAAATAGTATCTGGCAGTCATGTCTAATTGCAGCTGTGTTATTTTCCCATTCTGGTCCCATAAATCTCTCCCCAGTCTTATGGGATATCTGAGTGTTCCTTTAAACATTGGAACATAGGGGGGTTTCCAACCCACAATATGTAAAATAACCACCAGATATTTCATTAGATAGCAAACAAAAAGCCTAGCTGTAAGATACACAAAAAAGACATACACAAAAGTCCTTGCTTTTTGAACATCCCATCCTCCCAGGTAGTCAAGAGTCTAACACCGAACATCTATAATTTCCCTTGATGGGCAAGATGTAGAACATAGGCAGTAGTGTAGGAAGATCTATACTCTACTCTGCATATAGAGAGGAAGGCAGATATAGGTTCTAGTTACTCAAGATTTCTTTCAGTCATTTAATCATGCACTTGTGTACAATCAAGAATAAAATGACATCGTTCCTGGACCAACAGTGCATAAATACCAGTGATTTAAAATGGTGAATTTAAAAAACAATAGGTGGGAAATGCATGTAGTGGAAGGCAAATCTACATTCTATGTATGTATAGAATGGACAAGTAGTCTTTCATGCCTGTTGAGTCGGTAGAGCCCTTACCACTAGGATGGCCATGAGTGCCCCTTGCAGCAGACCCGTGAGGACGTCGCTCCAGTGGTGCTTGTAGTCGGAGACACGAGACAGGCCCGTGTACACGGACGCTGCGATCAGGAAGAACTGAATCGTTGGCCGCAAGAGTCTGGCCCACTCGGCCTGCAGTCTCGCCTGAATATAAAGCTGTAAGACAGAGAGAAAGCGGAATGGTCAGTAAACATATGCATACAGGGGAGGAAAAAAACCCCACAATCTCCCATTTGGCCACTGTATGCGATTATGAATGTTGAAATATGAGGTGCCAAATATAAAGTCATGTAATAAACCTCTGGATGGAGGATTTTATGGCTTCTACCAATACGGGGACAGGAAATATAATTTCATGCATGGGGTTTGCTAATACGTAGCTTGGAGGAGCCGCATGTGCGTCGCTGCCCAAGGGCATGTGTTGCGGTTTGGCTTGTGTCTCTTTTGTTGCTGGTTGTGTGGCCTTGTTTGTCTTGGTCAGTGGCGTTGCCTTTGGTGCTGCTTGGACCCATGCCTGCGGTTTTGTGTGTGTGTGACAGAACTGTAGCTGTACTAGTGGTTGTATATTGTGGCGTTTCAACAGCGGTCACTACAGCCACTTCTCTACTCAAAAAAACACCAAAGTCTGTCCTGAGGCCTCAGGATAGGTTTCCAAGATTACTGTTGCATGGCAGTCTCTGGACAAGTCAACAGCCAGGGTAGGAAATAGAGCCGTCAGTTGGCCTTGTTCCTCAAGTCATAATTTGAGAACTCTGGACTGGCAATAATCTCCATTTATTGAACCATCCTCTCCAATTTTTATGTTTGACACATTGTTTCAACAAAGGTGTGTGTGTGTTCACAGTTCACACCACTTAACATATTTTCCATCTTGAACAACGTCTTCTGTACACTGAGGAAGCAGTAGCAAGATCAGTACTCAAACCCTAGGTGTGTCACAGTATTGGAAATAACCGGTCATCACTATGTGGATGATCCACTGCTTACACAGCACCTTTGTTAATGGTACTGAACTTTGTACCCCCATGACAAGTGGCTTTCATCATGAGGCAATCACCGCAATCAATTGATCAGTGTCAAGCTGACGTGTAACCAACGAGTCTTCTCTGTTGTGTGTATCTGTATGGGTGTATTTCTGTGTGGTGCACTGCACCACAGGCTGTAATCTTTTATCATAAAATCAAATAACAGCTTTCCCATCCCATTTATATCAGGCTCTCTGGCTTCCCTAAGTGTTTTGGCTGTT
This sequence comes from Alosa sapidissima, assembly GCF_018492685.1. Classification (NCBI taxonomy): domain Eukaryota; kingdom Metazoa; phylum Chordata; class Actinopteri; order Clupeiformes; family Clupeidae; genus Alosa; species Alosa sapidissima. The sequence goes on from NC_055969.1 coordinate 9,350,452, forward strand.
TTTGTTCATTACCCTAATGGACAGGCAGCAGTCCAGCATAGTGCACACGTATTCAAGGTCACCCTGTTCACCACTGTACCCAACAGGTGGGGGTGTATTGGTAGATTAGGTGACGCTATAGCATAGACAGTGGGTACACCGAGCTAAAAATGTGCTCTGTGTAAGTCAAAAGCCTTTTGAAACAGTTTGGGTGATTAACACAATTAACCAATGTTACATTGAATCAAATGGTAACTGTTACTGGTGTCAGCCAGCCAGTTAACCCACCATATTGGTTAGTTCAAATGATTATGATTAGCTTTTATTAAAGTCAAAGGACTCTTTAGATGGCATTTAAATACAAACTTGGATAACTCAGATGTATGTGAGGGTGTGTGCTCGCACAGGCAGGCAAGCTTTGAGTTTATGGCTTGGCTTGTTTTCAGGATATCCTGACCCTGAGATAACGCAGCAAACAGGCTCCAGTGTTGTCTGCTGGGATCACGAGTGGCTGGGAACGGCTCCTCCCCCACATCTACACTATATTAGGTGGCGAATAAATCATTTAAGCCACGGGCTCTATGCTACACCTCCATGCTACTTGCACTAGTAACACCCAGAAGCGCCATTCAACAAGTGTTCTTTTGTGAATGTAAAAATACTTTTGATCACCATGGCAACACAATGGAGATTTGATTCGTTGCACAAAGATGGAATGTTCTACCAGTTTTTCTTAGGCATAGATCATTAACTTGAGGACAAATACTAAAAAAAGAAAACAACAATCAACATGTTTCTCTCAGTTGCGTTTAACTGGAGAAAATGCGGACTGGATTCACCTTGAGGCAATTAAGGCCAAATAATTTAATTAGGGTAACAAGATAGGGGCCAGAGACACACACACAGAGGGTTATAGAGGGCAGAGGCATGAGAGAGAGTCACAGAAGAGCTCCTTTGTGAATACTTACTGCCAGGAACAGCATGCAGTACATGGAGAAGGAAGAGTGGCCAGAGTAGAAAGAGAGTCTGCAACACAAGAAATGACAACAGCAGCATTAAGGCATGGCGTGGCATGGCATCTCTCTCATATACTCACACACACACACACACTTACTTATCCACACCTATTTCCGGGTGATAAAGGGCATCCAGGAGGTGACATCCCCAAATGTTCCATCCTGTGCTGACTGCCTCATGTCTAGGAAAGTGTGTGTGTGTGTGTGTGTGTGTGTGTGTGTGTGTGTGTGGTGGTAGAGGGAGTATGGAAAGTTAGGAAAGCAGCGGTGAGCAGAGGGTGGTCTGCTCACACCCAGCTCTGGTGTCTTCCTGTTTACATAAGCTGGGGCTGCACTGCCCAAGTAGCGGCATCCGCCTGCCGATGACTGGCAAGCCAAGAGGGCGCGCTCCGAAATAATCATCCCCAATCCAAAAGGGGTGCCACCGCTACTGCAAACACTCTTCCCATATTTGTTTGGACATTGGACTTGCGGTTGAGTGGACACACAATTGTTGGGGCGTTTTGTTAGGAAAGTATACTTGCAGTATGACAGACAGACACTAGTGTTTTTCAGAATAGTACAACAGTATTTATTTATGTTTATTAGGACACTAAACTGTTTTTTATGAGGACCGTATACTTTGTAAGTGTTTGTAAGGACAGTAAACCTTTATTTGAGGGGACTCTGATCTTATACTCTCCTTTCTTAGGAAGACAGGAAACATTAAAAAGAAGCTACCCCCCTTTAGAAAATATGGTCAATCACAAAAGCATTAACTTTATAAAAGAGTTAAAGCAAACAAAGCAAAAAACAAACTTAAAAAGAAATAGCCATGTCTGCAAATCATTTGTCCCAATCAGACATGTTCCAGACTCAGTAGTGGTGAAATTACCACTTGCACAAGAAGACGTGGAATGCATCTGAGAAATATCCCAAAGACAAAAAAACATGCAGGGACAGGACTACTGAACTCCAGCTTAAAGAAGGCAGGTCCCCATGTGATGTAGGTAGAGCTTTCATAATGCGGTCCACGACACACACCAGTTTCACAAAAGGTTTTTGATATCTGAGCTCAGACAGACAATCAAATCCCAAGAGAACACAAATAAACATCTCCATCACGTCTGTGCTCAGGAAGCACCGTGTTGATGGGATTGTTTATGGGCCAGTCAGGACTGGACAAAAACAGAGCTTTTTTTTAGCCCAAACAGAAGGGAAAGCTAGTGGACCATGAGAAGCAATTTGCCAAATTTTGAAGAAAAGTGTATGAGATTAGAATGGAAGACTTTTTACCTTTTAAGTGGTTGGTTATGCAGCACATGGTGACAATGTGGGAAGTTGGAAGGGATTTCTAACATGTCTGAGGTGATCTGTTTTCAAAAGCTCAATTTCTCTCAAATGATCTGCACAGTGTAATTAAGAATGAGGCGTGTTTAAGAGGTCCATCCTGAACATAGATCATTGGTGACATGTCTGAGCCAACACACAACACACACACACACACCCCCCAACTCTCGAAAGGTGATACATGGTTATACCCTCATCAGTCTTTATTTGTACTATTAATGGCCCCATCTCTAAGGAAGACACACACACACACACACACAGCCTTGACTAAGGAAGGACTGCTCTTTGAGACAAGGAAACCACACCTACAGTTAATACCATCAGATTCCTTTCAACATAAGCCAGATTCACAAGCCTCTCCATCTAGACAAGGGAATAACCCACACAGAATCCTTGAGAGCCGACCAACGCTCACACACATCAAAGGAGCTGGAGGTGCTTCGACCACAGTCCCACAGCTAAAGTTTTCTCAGTACTTGGATGGAAATGATGGCAGCGATGATTTAACTGGAGAGGCGAGTGGTATGCCTGGAGTCCTTGAGTGAAACTGGCTCCTTCTGGCAGCTTGTCGTCTTGAAATTCAACCCTCACAAGCAAATCCAAGAAACACCTTCCGTTTGGTGCCGAACTTCAATGTACTCCTATGTCAGAGTTTCCAGTGGAGCCTTACATTTGCAATAAAGAACTTGACAATGTTTTTAAATCTAAGGTCACATTTTTTCCAGATTTACTTCACCACCGACACACCACCAAATAGCCCAATCTGAGTATCAGAAGAAATTTGTGGTTTTAAGTCACCAGAAAAATCTCCACACATACTATAAGGAGTGCTGAGCTATTTAATAACGGCTTACTTTGTCCTTCGAACAATGACTCCACTTCCCCCTCCTTGATTACAGACTTACAGAAAACAGTAATCTTTTGACTTAAAACGACTTTATGCAACACCGGCTTCTTTGCATTACAATTCCTATATGGGAACAGGAAAGGAACCATGGAACAAAGGAACACAAAGAACACATTGTAACCCTAATTCAGGTTAATGGGGAACCGCAGTGTTTGACCGCTGAACCCCAGCAGCCTTGCACGCACACACCTGCTCATCTTCCTGATCCGTGACAAAGAGAGCCACAGTAGCCTGCTCTCCAAACCACAAATGATTCTGTGAATAGGAAAGCTCAGCAAACATCAAAGCTATAGAGACCGCCATTACAAGGCTTTTAGACCATTCGAATCCTTGGCACACCAATACATCAGTTTCATCTACTGTGTCTTTTCAGTGTGCACATGTGCCGCGGTCTTTCTTTTTTGTGGCAGCCAAAGGGTCAGTATGAAAAGAACTAGTCACTGCAGCTGCCAGAAACGAGGCCTGTGTGTGTGTGTGTGTGTGTGTGTGTTTGCGTTTGCGAGGAAGAGAGATCTGATATTTCTCTTCTGCAACAACCAAAAGTTAACAATAAAGAGGAACTAGTATTGGTCACTGCACCTGCCAGAACTGAGAAGAGATGGAGACTGTGTGTATGTGTGTGCGTAGGAGAAAGAGGTCTGGCTTTTCACACCTTCAATGGACCAGCTAATAGGCTTAAGATTAATGTTCAGCCCATCACAAGTAGCTGACCACACAGTTTCTCCTAGTAGCCACAGAGCTCCTCCAAGAACGCATCCTCCCCCCACATAAACACCCCCGCCACACACACACACAGTCATTAAAGTTAATAACCCCTGAGGCACCCCAGCCATTACCCACCTGCCCTCGTTGACCATGCGCGCGTTCCCGGTGCAGGTGAAGTCCTCAATGTAGGCACCCGCTGTGCAATTGATTTTGCTCCAGTCAGGCTTGCACACGTCCAGGAAATGCGGTCGCAGGCGCCCGATGGAGTACTTGGCGATGTCGGTGAGGGACTGGCTCATGGCCGCCCCGAACAGAAAGGTGCCGATGGCCTTGTAGACACACGCCAGATAGCTGTTGCTGAAAGAGGACTTGGATTTGATGCGCTTTAGATAGACTGAAAGGCACTCCCCAAAGATCATCTGTCGGAGGGGGCAACAACAGACAGGAGTTATAGAGACAGCTTCTTCTGGTACACTTTTACCCCACAACAAGTTGAAACGTCGATTGGGTTAATTTGTGAATCAATCATGTGACTTCAAAACAGAAATGATCAGTCTGTATTCATCACACAGTGAAACAATACAACAATCAAACAAGGCCTTACAAGGATGTCCACTTCAACATTTAAACTTATGAAGAGAGATTTGATGCCATGATGGGTGACACCTCACAATGCAGCTATAACTGGATTTTGTTTTAAGGTGACAAAATGATTTACTGTTTGTCACCATCCTTTGTGTGACCGAAGGTAAATACCCACAAATAGGGGGGAGCGCCCTTGTTGCACATCCTAACTAAGGTTCAAAGCATCCATGCAACATGCAAACACAGGAAAAGCGTTCTTACGGGAGAAGTGGCCCATTCTACTGCTAGATATTAGAGTCTATTGGCTGGGTGGCAGACTAGCAGGACAAATTGTTCTCATCAAACGTCTCATTTGGGGTTTTCAAAATGTGGCTGTAGTTTCCTGTCTCAAATGGCACTATCAAATACTAATGCTTTTGCATGCTTCATGGCTGGTAGTCTTTTTCTTTTAACAACTCAAAAATTCTACCTCTAAGGGTAATCTGTTTAATTAAACTACCGAACACCAGAAACTGTTGATGTTCTAAAGAATATTTACTAACACTACACCCATCTCTTAAAGCTCTAGTCACAATGAATGTTAATTATTTCCGTAGAGATGGTTAGCAATTTCTGCTGTCGCAGATGGTGGTTTAAACATAGATATGGTTAACACATGAATAATGTCGTGCCAAATCGTGTTCTGATCTGACATCCTGTCTACACTTGACTTTTGAATACTTTCTGGAAAGATAAGATTTTTCAAGATATGTTTAACTTGCCACTATCAAACATTATTTTGGCCAAGAGGAAGCTCTTGACTTGAGAAGATTAGCCAATTGCCTATACTCACTCTCTGTCAATAGGTGTGTTGGTTGAAACCAGGGCTAAGATAACAGTGGAAATGTTCTGGTCCTGGATTACACCTCCACTACCCTCATTAACAGCTGCATAACTATCACTGACACATGGGGGAAAGCAGATGGAGCTTTCTTTGTGGTAGAACATCCATAGAAATAGAACTTCGACATTCTCTTTCTATGGTTTCATCCCGTAAATAGGGTCACTGAATCCCACAAGTGAGTGATTAGGGAGTAGGGACTATAGGTTTTTAAGGCAAAAACAAAACAAGGGGAACCACATCACTTCACCACACAAACAAACTCAGTTAGGAAGCCAGGAGGGAGAGGAGGGAATAAAGAGAGAGATAGAGAGGGATTAAAAAAGGAATGAGGGGCTGAGTGATTCAACAAACAGGTTCACTTACAGTGAGAACTGTGAGGGGGATCATTACTCCACCTAATAACTGATAGGAAATGGTGTCTTCTTTTAGGGGGTACTTGATTGTATCATCGTTACAGAAAAATCCTCGTTTGAATGGATTGTGTCGCAGTGTGAGTATTGCGAATGGGAGTCCCGCTAGCAAAAGGCAAATGAGAGAGGGAGACAGACAGAGAAGGAGAGACAGAGAGACACAACAAACAGGAATATGTTAAAAAGTGACGGGTCAATATTTCCCTTCCCTGAACTTCCCTGCTTCATGTTCCTGTTCCTGGGGGGCCACTGCAAATGCTGGTTTTGCTCCCACTCAGGATCTGACAATCGTTTGGTTGACCGTAATAAAGAAGGGGGCATTTGCATTCTCCTCTGTGTTCTACGTTGGCACAATGATGCCAATGCCTTTTTCGGAGGGACAGCAACAACTCACAGTGTCCCTCGAAACATCAGGAGGGAGAAACATCAAGAGCGTAGACACCACTAATGCATAGCATCTTCCGGGAAAGACAGTGTATACAAAGACGGGGGCGCGGGGGGTAATAAAGTTAGCAGTAAGACCATTGTTTAGCTATGCCTCATCCACTCTCAGTAGGACTCAGAGACGCCAAAGAAAATCTTGTCAACGACAGCTGATGGCTTGGCATCGCCCACTCATTCTGGCGGAAATGTGATGGACACAGAGCGGGAAACCCAGCGCCCGAGCTGAGGGCCTCATTGTGTTTTTGCATGCACTGTGGTCGGGCTTTTTCGGACTTGTTGAATGTTTATGGACATTTTAATTGCGTTGTTTTGTTTCCTTAGTGGCTTCTGAGGTTGGCGCTTAAAGAGGGCTGGCAAAGGACGTATAGTCCTCCTTGCACGAGAGGCCAGGCACGCTTGTGCGACTTCATTCTGGTTTGTTTGTGTATGTGTGTGGCTCTTTAAATACCAACACATACAAGTCTGTGGCCAAGTGTGTCTAGGCAATCTGTCTAGCAACTGGGTGTCAACTACAACTCGGGCAGGCATGCAAGTCCGTTCTAAATATCCACTTCCCGTATTGCTCATGCTCCCTCTCTCTCTTTCTCCCTCCGTCTCTCTCTATCTCCCTCTCTTTTTCCTTCTCTCTCCCTCCCCCCATCCTCTCCTTTTATGGCTCGTAAACTCAGTAATTCAAAGCCCAGATCTTTGTTGTTTTTTTTGACAACACTTTTAGCAAACCTGGAAGGAAAAAGCAGCAGTATGGCGTCAGCTGTGCACAGAGTCACGGAGCAGCTGAGCAACACAAGTTAAAACAAAATGAGCACAGGGATGTGGTGAATGCCATGACAAATTAGTTTCACACAAACACGCGCACATACACACACACAAAAAAAACAGGAAAACCTGGGACAGGAATTCAGCACACAAATATGCATTTAACTTTAATAATGCAATAAACTTAATAATTGGCCATTAGCATGCCTTTGACAAACACATCATATGGTATGTAACTGTCACTGACTGCGGTCACCCAGTCCACCAACATAGCGTTTCCAGCTATTCACTATCTTTCTTTCCCTTGACTGCAGATGATAAACTAGAGCAACATCTCCATTTCTCTATAGCATCCAACAACACACCCAAACGACCTCCCTTGATGCGGGATCATATAACCGTGTGTGGCTGCTGTAAATGTTATGAACCTGCTATGCAACACCAACAGGGGGCCGACTGTTCTGAAAACCATAGCGGGCACGCCATCGTGATTAGAGCTATTGCACACCATCGCACTTTAACAGTTAGAGCTGCATTGTGAGGAAACTATATATGACCCGTGTAGCATGTGCCTCTCTGAGTCAGGGCAGAACGGACATGTGCACGGCAGATTAATATACAGACCCACGGGCTCCACCAAGCTAAGAGAATTAGAAACTCTGCATGGACTGGAATAAGGATTGGTGAATGACACGTTGTTGTGCATGGTTTTGTGAAGTGTCCACAACAACTTGCCGAGTTCAGAGTGCAGCGCTTTGGGTGGGTGGGGGGGGGGCTGTTATGATGACACAATCAAGAACATCAGATAGCTCCTAAGTGAGAAGTTTTAGTTCTGAGAATGCTGAGTTAAAGGCTGGTGATTCGAGGTGTGAGACTGACAAGATCTGAGGCTTTGAATACCGTGTCATCAATATCATCAATGTAAATCCACACACACATAGCTTCAACCTTCCACTAGACGGCTCCTAAGAAAGAAGGCCGAGCCTTCCATGCATGCACATGTGCGCACGCATGCACATTACAAAATAACAGTACTCTGAGCTACTGCAGAAATGGAACATGTTACTGATATCAAACTAGGCCGTGACTTCCCCGTTCAAAGGAGGTATGTGAACAATTTCCAGCGGAGACATGGCCAATCATCATGCCAAAAAAGAGCGATCATCTACTGCTTCTTATCTGTTCAGCCTTCTGGAGGTGTCACGGGCCTTATTCTACAAAACAGTGATGAAATAAGGTGCCTGCTTGATAACCCCAGTGAAATGCTCAAAAAGGCTGCTCTGTTGGTAATGTTGTGCTTTTTACTGATTTGGTTCTGTGGTTAGGCATTCAGGCTACTGACAGCATGTTGTGCTGTGTAAAAGAGCCTTTGCGGATCCCGGGCACAACATGTGGTGTGTGTGTGTGTGTGACTGCCCCCAGCCAACAGTATTCTTGTTGTTGTTATATCTCCTGTCCTGTTGTGTAATTTTAGATTGATTGCTGATTGGCCTCTGTGGCAGCGCATGTTGAACCGCGAGAGTTGAGTAAGAAAACCTCAAGACTGAAACAAGCAGTGTGTGAAACTTTTTTACAAAAAGGGGACAGTAACTGAACAATGGCCTCAATGACCATTGAATCACCAGCCCTTAAGTTGACCTCTCTTTAACAGTTTTTGTATACAGTGGACATCCTCTTCTAGGCTTAGTAACATACTTGCATACTTATTTAAGCACCATGCTCATGGCTTCCACTGAGAATCTTCAAGAATCCAAACACTGTTCCACGGGAGGCATTCTTTTCTTTCTCTTTTTTTTTCTCTCTCTCTCTCTCTCTACTCTGGGCCTTGAGATTGTCTTGAAATAATTAAAGATCACAGTGGTTCTGAGGACATCTGCTTTCAGTCTCTCTCTCTGCCCACTCCATTCAAACTGACACCAAACAGCTGTTCCCTGGTCAGCTCTGGATGTCTTGAAGCAGTCACAGGTAAACACCACCCAGAGGGTTTAACAACAGCTGCTGGTCTAAACCTAACCATACACTGGTATCAGTCAAGGTCAGCTTATATTTTGTATGATTTGCTGCTGTTTATGTCATTTTATTTTTGCTTGAGGGAAATGTGCTTGAGGGACCGAATTCAAATTTAAGCTCTTTCAGCACATCAATTGCTTCCCATCGTGTTAAGACTCCCCCAGTGTTGACTAAGGCTAACTCACTGCTGACAGGCTTGAGTAGCACTGGCTGAGGACCGGTGTGTTCGCCGCACCACCAGCACATGGAACCCAGCTGCTTCGAAGCCTGAGAGCAGTTGTCGCCATTCCTTTGTTGCTCAATGGAGGCCAAGAGCATGGGTGAGGCTTCTGCTGCGGTTGGCCTATGTGGGGCTACTTACACAACTAATGGGCAGAGCGAAGCCAACCGTGTACAGCACAGTGGAGGTGACCGTGCTGTGGTGAAACGGGTAGCTGATGCCCTCATCTTTACAAAAAAAGCCCCTCTGGTAAGGCTTGATTTTACCCAGGTTAAAGGCCGCCAGTGGGAGACCAGCTGTGGGAAGGTGGAAAGACAGTTAGAGAACAGAGATCATTGTAGAAGTCAGCTCAGATGATGGGACTCCTGACGAGGCAGAGGTGACGTTCCCTTGGAGCTCCATCCGTCCGGACGATCACACATCACAAACCTGAAGTAGTATGAGGGTACTGAGATCAGCCCAGTGAAGGGGGGGGGCATTTAAGCTAATGCTACTTATTCTAGCTGTGATGTGTGGTCGGTCGGACTGAGTTCTGGGCAGCTTCACATGCTGTTCTGAAGGCTCCAAACCTCAGCTATCAGGGGGGCTGACAAGCATCCAAAACCAGCAGTTGAAAGCGCCATTCATTTTCACTGACTGATTTGGACTGTGATGGAATGAACTGTTCTTGCTGTTTGTTCAGAAAAGCACACAGAGATGAAGACTATTGACACTAACCAAAGTAGTGTTAGGCTAATTAGATTTAGTTACTATGAAACTAGTGTTACTACCCGTGACATCCATAGCCCCGAGCAATGCAGGCAGCATAGTTTAGTGTCTGTGTGAGGAAGTCACAAACACCTTCACTGCAGACTTTATTGCATGCAAGCTTTTAGTCCCAATACACAATCATCAATCTAACACCAACCATAATAGAAGCAAAGAGCCAAAGTTTGACTTTACAGCACAACACTAGCTAGGTTTCTAGGCCATATCACACACCTACCATAGATGTGTGAAACCAATAGTCAGACCATAGTCTGACAAGTGGTAGTATCTATGTACCAAAATTGACACTTGTTTTCTTTTTTAGTGAAGTGATGACTACCTTACTTTTGACAATCCTACTACCCCAATTCACAACCCATAAATCCCTGTTCTCCTCTCAAAACAATCTAGTATTATTCCTCTCATTGTGTTTATCTTCTTACAGAGAAAATAAAGTTTATTCGTCCACTTTTTTATCCACTTCACACTGACCTCCTTGCCCTGCTAGGTGGTGGAGCCAGGCTAAATGCCAGGCTGGCAAACTTGTTATATTCCAAACTTCCAACTCCACTATCAACATCAAAACAAACACCATAGTCTCTGCTCAACATCCTTATTTTATTGTTATTACTTACTATGAAGACAGATACTTACTGCTATAGTTGTATAGTATAGTTGACTATTTATTGGAGGATCATAAGGCATCACGTTAACAAGATACTCATTTTCCTAGCCCGAAAGGCCTCCCTTCTTCCAGCAGACAGAGGGTGGATTTGTTACAGTGCAAATACACGATACGCGAACACACACATGCCCAGACGCACACACCCGCAAAATATATTGCACTGACACATAGTAGCGTAATGACTCAGTCAGAGATTTTTGTTCCATGGGCTTTAAGAGACGAGAGGAAAACCTTGTTGAGCAATGAACTACTTATCTTGTGCGTTATAAATAGATTATATAACAAGCAATGAAGCACTAATCTCATTGGGCATTGTTGAAACCATTTCAGAACTATCACGCATGGCTATGCTCTGCTGTGCTGTGCTTCAAGTAAACGCAAACATGAGGAGAGAGTGAGAGAGAAAGAGAGAGAGAGAGAACACATACACACACCCTCTCTCTCACCCCACAGTGTCACTGCCCTCTGTTTAAATTAACATCCATTCACACAACCAGCCTGGTGTCCACTTTGTCAGCTGTGCTGCATCGTTTGGAATAAGTGACTGCAGCAGCTGAAAGTCTATACCCAGTGCCCCTGTCTACTCTCTCCCAGCCAAAAGACCCATCTCATGGTAGGACAGCAGCCTACAAACTCCAGTCTAATACTAAGTGGTATGGTATTACCTGTTCACAAACACTCAAAGAGAATTGCCCACTACATCATCCCTTCCAGCATAAAAGCGTCTTAGACAACTTCCTTCTTGTTTAATCTAAATAGAGAAACAAGTGACACACAGAGAACATCTACATTTTCCAGGTCATGTATACCACAACTTCCTCTGACAAATCGGTCCTCAATAACCTTTTGACCATTAGCCTACCAAGGCCTACACAACTTCATTTCTAAAAATAGATTTATGAAAATGTCAGATTTCAGTTGCTTTGGCCTTGGAACTAGAAGTCTTTCTGACTAAAACATTGTTTCAATCCTCCTTTAAGCAATATCATGATTTTGTTATGGTTATTGAATATAAGAACGACCTAGTGACTCATATTATGTGGTCATACCTCATAATTAGATTAGACCGAATTCTCTCCCCAAATCCCTGGAGGACTGTGGAAAATGGTATTATGAAAACGTGATTCTATTCTCAAAGCAACAAACCCATGGGCTTTGGAAGAACTTCTAACCACAGCCTCGAGCTACGACAAAAATAAATGTAATGACATTACGCACGTGCGCGCAACGCACAACAATAGGAATGTAATTGTCATTTTTGTCGGCTAATTGATATATAACGTTACATATGAAAACAACGAATTCATCTTCAGGATACTGAAGAAGTAGTGCTCATAAGATGAGGGCAAACATCTTGACCAGCAGCGCTTTTAACGAAACACCAAAGACTGGATTTGGGTAGGCTACAAATTATCTCAATTTCCACTCCCCTACCAGTTTGCTTTGTTTATAAACAACGTGACGCATAGCAATATTATTATTGATCATTAATGGTTAAATGGTTACAGTTATGACATGGAAGATCATTCTCTACTTGTCAATGATTCGCTCATAATACATTATGAAGTATATTTCGGCGACCACGAGGCACCAGGCTGCACTGCATACAGTAAGCAACAGCATAGCCACTCCCTTTCACGTGACAATAAATGGTTCTCATAATATTATAAAGCAAATTCAACTACATGACAGTAATTGCAATATTTCAACCGCAAGTAATAAATTGCATGGTCATGGCATACTTACCCAAAAATAAGCAGACAATGTCCAGCAGAACGAATGGTAACCCCCTGGTTTCAAACATCTTTGAAGTCTTTCCACAAAGACCCGGGTGCTGGTCAAGATAGGCTAGCTATGTGGTAACGTTAACTACTTGGCACCGTTTGAGCCTCTATAGCCGAGATGGGTTTTGTGTAATGATAGTTTCACACGTCCACTCAACGTATTTTTGCATTTAAAAGGCCGCACAGAGAGACACGGACTACACAAAAATACAATCGAGTAGAGATGATGTTAACGTTACACTCGCAATGGCGACAGCTAACTAATCGTCCAGTCTTTACTAGGAATGTTTCGCGCGGCCCTTACAATACCAGATACGTTAACGTTACCGTTATCCAACCATCCTGGACAGTAAAAGTATAAGACGAAAGGCCGGTGCGCTCGACGGATCCTGTCGACTCATCTATCACCGGCTCCTTTGACTGACACTGAAGATACAGCGCAATCTCCACCTTGACTGCATATAAGCTTAAAAACACAGCGGGATGACATGATGGCAGCAGAAGGAGGTCATAAGCAGCCTATCGCCTGGTCGCTGGGTCCTTACGACAGCATCGCCACGTCCCTCCGCTCCTCCTACCAATTATCCATGTTTTGACCATGGTTTGTGCGCCCCTGCGCAGCTTCAATAGCAGATAGGTTCCAGACTCCCTTTTTCATACCACCACTTTAATCCTCCACAAATGATACTGATACATTATTTGTTGTAAGCTATATTTTCACCTTTCAACAGATCCATACAAGAAGCAATGAACAAGGTTGTTACTGTTGAACTCTATGGCATAGAGCACCATTTTTTGTTTTCCAACTTGCATTGATGTGGTTTATCCTAGAAAGCCGACCACCCTTACAAAAACAACTGCACTTCAAGTGTCTAAATAGCAGTTTTCTAAAAATGTGCCGTTTTGGGGTAATTATTTGCAGGTTTATAGGCCTACCTATGTAAGAAGTGCAGTATTTTGGAGACGAAAACCTGCATTGCATTAGATACTGCACTTAACAGGAGAAGTTCAATATTTCGGACATGAAAATATGATTGTAGCCTACTGCACCAGTCCCATAAGTGCAGTTGATTTTTGTAAAGGGCAATTGAATGATAGCGTTCATACAATCCAGTTGCGTCCTGGTGACAGCATGTTATTTTAGGCATTGTTTTTCAGAAATTAAAAAAGAAAATACAAATACATCTCGATCCACATCGAAAATGAGATCACTTCAGTAATATGTACTTTCAGATTAACTTCAGGGCTTCTGGTTGTGGTCTAGAGCCACAGTTTTTGTAACAAGATGATTAGGACTATAGCCTAATGTAGATGACGTCACCAGTCAACTATAGTCCAACAGTGCCATCTACTGATCAAAGGTCTCACTTACATCAGAGTTGGTGAGGATTAATTTCAGTGTAGTCTTTAAAGGGGACATACCCCAGAGTGTTGCACTGTAGCTGCCTGGCTACTTTAGCTCCGGCAACTAGTAACTCATACTGGCAGTAGCCTAGGCCTACTCTGTGACCTCGAGAAACGGAGATATGTGAAAAAATTGTGATGTGTGATTTCTCCTTTAAGTTTTGACTAGTTCTGTCCTTGTAAAGATGATATGTTATGGACTGGTCTGGTTCTGTAATGCCGCAAAAAGCGATTCATCACTTTTATGAGATCCTCCAATGAGTATTGTAAATGCATAGGCCTTGAAGCAAAGCAAACACCATGTCAAAGGCAGTTGTTATTATATTGTTATAATGTTATAGTTATAATTTGATTAGTAGAAAAAGTAAATATTATTTATAGGTTTAAACCCAGCTTCAGTTGGCCAAAGACTTGTACAAATGGGCATTAAAATATAGAATAAGAAGTAACACACACGCACACACACACACGCACACACACACACACACACACACACACACACACACACACACAAACACACATACATACACACACAAAAAGAAACATACCAACAACTACAATAGAAAGCAAAGGACAAATGGCCAGTGCATAAAAATGTGCCTTTGGCCTAAGTTTTAGAGTGGAAGGTACAGAGTATTAGGGCCACACATGAAGACATTTTTGCCAAGACGAGATTAAATTTCGACATGTCTATATTAAACTCAACATTTCGAGAATAAAGTTGACATATTATATTAACTTTAATCTCAACATTTCATCTTGACATGTCCAAAACTAGTTTGGAGAGAGAATGAATACGGAATGTCGAGCTGATATTTCAACTTTATTCCCAAAATGTCGAGTTTAATGGCAAAAATATTTCTTTTCTTCATGTGTGGCCCTAAGACTCCGTCGTAGACATTTGCTGTCAGAGTTGAGTGCCAGTGAATGCGGTTCTGTGATGTAGAATGGGGGTTGACCATTAAGATATTATTACATGGATCAGTATGAATAACCCGCCCAACCCACTCCCTAGAAATGAATAAACACATATCTAAAAATAAATGGCTATACCTAACGTTTCACTTGTACTCTAACTATATCTAGGATTGGCCGTGTTACAAGTATTTGTAGGCTAAAAGTAAAGCTACCTATTTGTTGCTGAACCAATTACAGTTTCACCCACAGCTGCAGAAAAACTGAGCAATCTGTCAACAAATTTCCTCATGGCTTATCACTGTTGAGATGGTGCTATAAGTACAGACATCTGTTACAAAATTGATGAGGGCTTTCTGGAAGATGAAAGCTTTCTGAGCAAAGCACCATTCAGTTTATGTGTGAATGATTGGAGCCTCATTCCCCATTACTTACAAATCCTTTCTCACACATTTATCTCTTCACAGCATCCATGAGGACACAGTTAATGGGTTTGGTTTCATTTTGACATTATATGTTTCCATCGTGCTTAATATAATGTTTTGCAGTACCTGACTTCCTTGTTACCTAGACTTTCAAGTGGTTCCTCATTAATCATTAGGCCTATACAACCCCAAAACAGAAAAAGTTGATTATTATTATTATTATTATTATTATTGTTGTTGTGTAAAATGTGAATAAAAACAAAATGTAATAATCTGCAAATCTCTCATATTTAGTTGCAGAAAGGACACAGACAACATATCAAATGTTGAAAATGACAAATTTGACTATTTCATGGAAAATATATGTTCATTTTGAATTTGAAAAGTTGGGACGGGGCTAACAAAATGCTGGAAAAGTTGTGTAATGATAAAGAAAACAAAAGGAAGAATGTTTCACAACTAATTAGGGAACTGAAACACGATTGGGTATGAAAAAGAGCATCCCAGAGAGGCAGGGTCTCTTATAAGTAAAGATGTAGGGGTATTCATCACTCTGAGTAAACCTGTGTGCACAAATGAAACAATGTCATTTTAATGCTTCTTAACATGAAATTGTGACATATTTGGGGAGTTCATCATCTACAGGACATAATATATTAAAACATTCAGAGAATCCAGAGAAATCTTTGCAAATAAGGGAAATAGCTGAAAAACAAATTGGATGGCCGTGGTCTTTTGGACCTCAGATGGCACAGCATCAGCACCAGACCTGTTTCCAGACCTGTCATTGTATGGGCTCAGGAAAATCTCTGATAACCATTGTCTATGTGCCCAGTTTGATACTCAATTCAAGAACTACAGCCAAAACTGTAACAGCTAAAATTGTGACATTGAGACATGATACAGAAAATACCACCCTCTTATCTGGGCCTGAGCTTGTTTAAAATGGACGGAGGTAACGTGGAAAAAGGTCCTGTGGTTAGACCATTCATAGTTTGCCATTCTTTTTGGAAATCATGGACTCATCTGGGCTAAAGAGGAGTGGGCCTGTCCAAGTATCCAACCTATCCAACTTGTCTTAGTGCTCAGTTCCAAACCCAACATCTATGACGGTGTGGAGGAGCATTAATGCCTACAGCATGGGCATCTTGCACATTTGGCAAAGCATAATCAATTCTAAATTATGTATACAGGTTATGAGCAACAATACTGCCATCCAGGCAATGTCTTTTCCAGGGGCGACCTTGAATACTTCAGGAAAACAATGAAACCCCATACAACTGAAATCCTATATCGGGGAGTAATGGGACAACATTTCATTATCAAAACTGTAGCAAATGGTCTCCTCAGTTCCTAAACATTTACAGAATTGTGTTAAATGAAGAGGTGAAGCAGCACAGTGGTAAACATGCTCCCGTCCCAACTTTTTTTGGAACATGTTGCTGTCATCAAATTCAAAATTAACATATACTTTCCATGAAATAGTCCACATTTTCATTTTCAACATTTGATATGTTGTCTATGTCCTTTTTGCTGCTAAATATGAGTTTACAAGACTTGTATATTATGACATTTTGTTTTTATTTGCATTTTACACAACGTCCCAACTTTTTCTGTTTTGGGGTTGTATATTCTGATGCTTGCTGTCTAGAGAAAGTGAATGTAATTTTCAGATTTGCAGTAAGGGTGGTCAATTAGGTATCCACTTAAAGGGATATTCCACCATTTGGGGAATTACACTCATTTTCCAACAAACAATTGATTTTTACCTTTCTCCAGTTCATCCAGCCGTTCGCCTGAATGAGAGTATAGTTCCATGTCAAATCAGCCTAGAAAATCCTTGTTTCATTTTCTGTTGGTCTTATTTTCTACCTTGAGAGGAGACAAGTTTTAAATAGGAAAATTACCAGAAATCTTAGTCACTTTTAAACGTTATGCTAGCAGGCGAGAAGCTAATGGTCTAATCCGATTCAATGATCTATGCTAGGCTGGAGCTAAAACTGGTTTGAACTGGACTCAGAGAACGACTGGATGAACTGGAGAAAGGTAAAAATCAATTGTTTAACTCAAGGGGAGGTGGAAAATGAGTGTAATTCCCCAAATGGTGGAATATCCATTTAAGTCCTCACTGGACCCATGGAGGGAGTAAAGTTAGCCAGTTAAAGTTAGTGTGCTTAAAGCTCTGGAGATGTTTGAAGTTTTGTGATCCCCTTTTAAATAAAAAAAAAAGTATGGACATGAAATAAAACATAATCAGCACCAGCAACCAGCACCATTTACATTTTGATATGTAATAAGTAGGTTGAAATTCAGGCTAGCAGAATGCATTAGTAGCCTTTAACAGGTCATGGCACCAGTTTGGGTTTAGTGAAAATAGTGTGGCTACAGTACATAATGTGCATCAGCATTTAAACACTTAAGAAAACAAAATATTCAATCAAAACCAAAACAACAACCAATACGAATTAACTAATCTTTCTTTATTTGAGTCTTTGACCCAATAAAACAAAACAGTCTGTACTACAGTAACTGAAACCTAATCTTCACACATATAGATATATATCTCAACCAGCAAACAAATCCAAAAGAAATTGTCTGATATTTCGTGTCTCTATTTTTTATAAAATAAAATAAAAAAATAAAATAAAAAAAAGAAATACAGAGAGCAAAATGCATTTAATACAGTATTCAACAAAAGTGCAATTTTAATAAGTTAGATTGTTTTGTTAACAACATTTGGTCATCTATACAAAGGTACAGTGAAAGCAGTGCTTCAGCCAACACTGTAGCAGCACCCTGAGAATGGCACTCACTGCTGGGGACTTGTACACCAGACCAGCACTATGTCATCAACTCAACATATCTACTTCTCATGTCGTGATCAAGCCAATGCCGTCGTTCATTATGGTGATATTGTCCAGTAGCTCAAACAGCAAAAGTCAACTTAATCATCCCCCCCCCCCCCTCAGTTATTATACTTAATATACTGTACATTTACAAACAATACTTTGCTGAGTACTTCTCTTTTCTTTTTGTAATGTATAAAAAAAACAAGCAACGCTTGCAGACAAGGCAATTACAGTTTGGCACAGAGGCAAAATGGAAGCCAACACTATCATTCCACAAGGAGAATAGATGGATGGTGTGTGTGTGTGTGTGTGTCTGTGTGTCTGCACAATCTCCATGAAAGCACAAGTCAGCAATGACCAGACAGCGGTGAGTTATAGCTCTTTGAGCTCGTCGTCATTGTGTGTGTGTGTGTGTGGTGTTCCTGCAGCCATACATTATAAGATATATCAGTGTACATGCAGAAGAATAGGCAGACCTTTAAAAAAAAAAAGGTCTTGTCACACACAGCCACTGCATTTGTTAAGATTTGAACAAGAAATGTTGTTACAGACTGTTTTCTATGTAGTCTTTGTCCACTTCTGTTCTACAGACGTTGCTTTTGTTTTATTCATGGTCTTGAACTCCCTGATTGACAATGGTATAGTCTAACCACTTCCTACTTTAGGAAGACACAAAAACATATTTTCAGCAGAAAAATGTTCAGTTGGCACACATTGACAGCTGACAATATGTGAACAAGCTGCACTCAATTTTTCAGTTCCTTTGTCTGTACACTGTAAAATGTGTCAAAAACTACAGCACATTTGTAGAGTAGCCTATATTATGCACACTTTCTGTATGTGAAAATTCTCTTTGTTGAAAAAGAATACATGGTCAGGCATATATAAATAGTTACAAGATGTCTTGAATAAAAAATAGCTACTTAAGCTCCACGTGGACAGGAAATATGGAACACCAGTGAGCCATGTCAATGTCATCACATGTGAAAATCGCAGTACTACAAGTGACAATAATATGTGTAGCAGTTTTCAAGTTCACCACGAATGTAGCAAAACTGTTAGAATGTAATTTCTTATAGTAGAAAAATCTAAAATATGTCTCAGCAAAATAAAATATAATACAATCTATTCTTTCTTTCTCTTTTCATGAATCCAATGAGTCTCACAAAACACCACTAGAGGTCACTGTAACCAAGGCTCTACAGTCCTCCTAGTGGCCCTTGTTCTGTGTAGTCAGTCACAAGACAGCAGGCAGCCTTCAAACAAGTCTCACCAGCTACCATGCCAAACACGCGCTTAGCTTATACACTCAGTATAGCAATCATACCGACGGGCGAACTAGTGAAGTGAGGTTAACAAGCACTTTAGTCACAGGACTCTGAATTAAATACAGTCTTGACCTATTGACCTTTTTGTCTTACGGTCCTCACCTTTGATCCTCTAGTTTCCTGTCCATGTGTTACTTTTCTTGAGGATGACAAACCTAGTTTCTTTGATAGATGTAAAATAACACCAAAAGCAAGTTTCTTTGAAACTTTGGAAACATGTAAGAATAAGTGCATCTGTAATCTTCGAATCATTTAAGAGAGATCGCAAGTCTTCCAAACAGCACTCAGGATCCTCATCCTAAACAATTGTGTTGTTACATCCCTTCACACAAAGTCCAAAAAACTTTAGTCAGACTTCCCAGGCGATTTTCACAAACTCCCTACATAGCATGTTAGCATATGATGCTAGCTGTGTCGTTTGTCTTTGGAGCTTTGCATGTGATTATCCTGTTGCAAGAGATGGTGGGGCCCATGACACACACAGTCTTCATCCTGCTGCCTGCCTCCCATCTCAACTCTCCGCACCCATGTCCACTGTCCGTCCGCACACCCGCGCACCCGCTCAGGCCTTCTTGGCACTGGTGCGCGCCCGCTGCTTGCGGAGGTGCGCGTCGATCTCGTGGCGGAAGAGCAGCATGCCCAGCTGACCGTGCGAGGCCTCGTTCATGGCCTTGGACTGCATGCACATCTTGTACTGGTCCGGCGGCAGCTGGTCAGCGCAGTGCTTCTCGTGCCACAGGTGGAAGAGGCCGCGGGAGGGCGCGCGCACCACCAGTAGGTTGCTGTGCAGGTACTTGCGGTACAGGTGCACGTCCTCGCCGCCCCAGCCCTTGATGTCCACGTCAAAACCGCCTGGAAGGGGGAGAAGACAGTTAGATGGTGTGTGCGTGTGTATGTCGTCTGCCTGTGTCTGTGTGTGTGTGTGTGTGTGTGAAAGAGGCTGATACATCTGTCTCTGTCCTGCAGTTATGTAATGATATATGGAAGTGAAACTTAAAAACTGTAATTGCAGCACAAGATGTGGTATAGCACAGCACATGTATTACATTTAACAAGCTTGTTGAGCTGCTCTTTAATGTTGAAAAAACATGTAGTTGTCAAACAGGTATGTCATATTACTAAAAGTCTGTGTCATAGAATTCTGGGTTCAATGAATGCTTTCATGTATCAAAAATCAAACAAATTCAGACATTACAAAACTATGAGGTGTTTTAAAAATAAGATTCTGAGGCCTCATTACAGAAGGGATATCAAAAGACATAGAATAGGAAGTTTATGTAATGTAATGTAAAGATAAAACTGCATTCAGTCAGTGTTCTATCATTATCTAAACTGTGTGAATGTGGGTAAACATAACCGTAAATAGTTTTGCTCCGATTTGTCAGTATGGGAGTGAAAAATAAACATGCCTGTCCTCTCATAACAGCTCACGGGAACGTCATGCTTGTGACTGTTAAAAGCAATCTCCGAGTTCTCTAACATCAATATTGTGCATCATGACCACGACCATATCAATATACTTATATATCAGGAATGTCACGCTCTCCGGCTCCTGGTTAAGAGGAGCAAAAACAAGCCCACAACTCAACTAAAAACACATCCTACCCTGTTATCCTCATAGCAGTCACAATGTTATCTTGTACTGCCTTTACTCGTACATGTAGGGGCTTGCACAACCCCCCAGATATTCCCAAGAAGGGGGGCTGAACCACTGGGCTGTACAAGAACCACTGTGTTGTACAAGAACTAGACACTGCTGTTGTCTATGGCCAGGGATTTAGTGTACTTGGTCACATTCAGAATGTCACATTCAGGTTGAGTGCATTTCATGCTTCTCCTGTGGTTTATCAAATGTAGCATGAACCTTGATGGAGAGGGTAGCAATGTTGGAATTGCCAAGGTGATTTCAGCTTGAGAAAATGCCTGCATTCGCCACAATGGATGAAATGGGTCTGCAACTGACACGGATCCAAGATTAGAGGGGGATTTTAATAGTTGAGGGCGGTGAGTGACCAACAAAAAGTTTCATGAGCATTCTTTTACTTCAGAGATTATCAATCACCAATGACATCTGAGTCGCCCACACACTCCAGACAACCGATCATCTGTTCCTAATCCAGCAGCAAAGCCGCTATCTGGGAATTCGGAGGTCGGAAATATGCCGTACATAATCCCCAAGACTGCCCACGTATATTTGTTTGGGCTTTTTGCCTTTATTGCGACAGAATAGTGAAGAAACTGACAGGAAGCGAGTGGGAGAGAGAGATGGGATTGGATCAGGAAATGACTCGGGCCGGACTCGAACCCGGGGTCCCTGTGGGCACATGGATCTGAGTGTGGTACGGGTGCTGCTGTAGCCAGTCGCACCACACGGTTGAAGAAAACCTAATACAAAACCTGTAGCTGAAGGGTCTAATGACAGTGAGGAATCTGTGAAAGGCAACAAACCAGGCACCAATAATAAATATTTATCATAAATACTTGTCATGTACATAAATTTACATAACTGTTTATTCAGCCCATGCTCATATTCAAATCAATGCACAAAATAGGTGAGTAGCAACTGCAACAGGGGAAAGCCACTAAAAATAAATGTGAAATTGAATCTTTAATATAAATTTCTCTCACAACTGCCATAGAGTTTTTGGTACAAAATGTAAAAAGTAGATGCCATCAGGAAGAGCAGAGGAAAGTACAAGTCCCTCTTGACGTCCCCTCTCCTTTCTCCACAGCTGAGTTCATTTCACAGCCACTGCCTCAGTGGAAAGAAATCTCTCACAAGAACCTGACTAATATCCCGAGGACAAATAAGAACAAGCATACATCACTTTCACAGAGTGCACCGTCACATACAACCTGGAAATATCTGTTCATCTGAACAGGCTGGACAAAGACGGACTTAGTTGAATGATTACTACTTTCTAAATCTGTTTAATGCATTCAAAGCTGTTAGCTCAACATCTACATGGCAAGGATTTCACTGTGTAGGTGTCTGATTCCCAATTCGCAATGAAGAAGACCCAGCAGGGTCGAAACGTTGTCTTTCCTTTTTTCTAACATTAAATATGGGAGTTTAAGCAGTGTTGCAGACATTATATTTTTTCATAGGTGTTTGATTCCCCCAGGATTTGAATAGGCTGTGTCAAACTATAACAAAGGCTCTCCATTACACACGGTGAGAAATACTAATGGCTCTCCGCTTGTGTGAAAACACCATGTCAAATATGGGGTGGATGTGGTTGGTAAAACACTCAGTGTGGATGGTTACCTATGTTGATAAAGTCGGATCGGTATTGGCACGTCATGCCAAAGCCAAAATCTCTCCAGAAGCCTGTGTCTTTCTTGATGACCTGTCCAAGGCAACACATACAAGTCCACCCGTTAGAGACAAACCCCCACCACACCTCATCCTTTTCATCCAAACATCACATTAAAACAGTTTACTCAGACAGGCTACACAGCACACGGTGTACAGTCGGGGCAAGACAAGCAGTGTCGGCTCCCTGCTGTGAGAATAATTTTGTTCCAATAAGTCCATCCCACGCAGCGACGGTTGCAGTTAATAACATAAACATTGGCCTCATTAAGAACACTGAATGTGATTACTTAAACTCCAGGAGATTTACTCACACCTTCAAGCTTCATATTTCTGCATAATGCTGCTGCCCTGCTGCTAATATGTAAAGCTCTCTGGAATACAGCTCAGGCATATGTGTAGTTACAATGGGGGTAGAGGAAGGGAGGGGTGGGGTGGGTGATGTAGCAACTCACTGCTTTTTGATTTGATTAAGCAGCCTAACCAGATTAAGCAGATGCTGAGTTATTAAGAACATTACCAGTTGTTGTTCCACTGGAGGAATGTGCTCATGACTGCCGTAGATGACTGCAGGGTTGTACTGGCTGAACAGAACAGGGTAAAATACCTTTTTACCTGGGAACCAAAGGAGAGAACACAAGACTGTTAGGCCTAGTCCACATGTACCAAACCGACCTTTTTTTCCTCCGTCTTCCCTGGAACCGTATCAAGAATATTTGCGTCCAAACGGATCCATCTCAACACGACTTCACACGTTACTTCATATCTTACGCCTATAGGTGGCACTGTTTCTCTTACAGAAATTGACCAAAGCTTGCGAGCTGTAGGCTATAAACAAACAGAATAGGCTAGGACGAAAATGGCTAGTGCAAGGAAACCAGAATTGTTTGTGTGGACTGATAGTGAACTGCCAACTGTAGTCAACTGTAAAACTAATAAACTTAATTTGTACGGTTTGTGAAGGGTGCAGTCCCGTCCTTTATTTGGCTAACGCAGGTACAAATAATCTCCTTTACTTTCTTGTAGGATAGTCCGCGATTCACATTAGTTTTGGCTATCACCGCAAATGCATAGGCTACTAAACGCTAGGCCTACCCAAGTTAGACTATTCTGTCGCCACATTTATAATATTGCTATAATACCTTCGTTAGTAACAGTCCGATACTTTTGCCTGCATCAAATCGCGCATTCGCATTTAGTGCACATCTACCATAAGCTTAACATGAGTTACGCGTCTTTGTATGGTTATATCTGACTATACTAGAATGCATTTATTTATGTTGTAAGACATGTAAAATAAATGAATGACACCGGCACTACGCACAAATTAATTTTAACTTACACCGCACTTCCCTAATAACTTCTGACTAGTTCTCTCGCGTCACTGACAGTAGCTAGAATGCATAAAAAAAACACCGGGAAAAACAGTGTTCAGTCCACCAAGTCATAAGCTATTGGCGCTGCGCAGCACCAGTTGTGATATTTATACTACTGAGTGTAATCGTAGGTAATGTCATGTATGAAAACTAGTATTGTTAGGCAATACTATAAGTGTCAAGTCCAGGGCAGCGGAGGTGTGGCGATGACATCATTAATACGCAGGTATGCGGTTTCGCCGTCCAAACGAACTCACAAGGGCTACGATTTTTCCACCCTGGGACCAGGTTTTAAAAAAGTGCGGTTTCGGGCAGTGCGTTTACAGGATTCGTTTGGACGATCGGCCAAGACGAAGCAAAACCGTCTCCCAAAAAGCGTCTCCGTGTGGACAGGGCCTAAGTTTCTGCCGATGTTGATTAATTAATAATCAAATTGTATATGTTTGTACTGCACTACAACACATGCATGGGTGGAGCTCAACATCTGTGTGATGAAGTGCAGTGCAATCCCTTAATGCACTGTTAATGTCAGTGCAATCAGTAGTGCTGCATCATCGTAGCCTGTCTTTATGGGTCTTTTTAGACTGCATTCTCACTCAGCCCACAGCATAAACGTTCACAAAAGCAGAACTCTGGTGTTTAGGCGGTTAAACCACTTCTATAAACTACCAGTCCAACCTTTGCACAAGTCCGACCAGTTTTACAGTGGAAAAGAGAACTCAAACTGGAGCATCTGTTGGGTCTGTTGTGGGTCTGATGGCCTCTATGGGTCTGTGATGATGTCTCTATGCTGTCTGTTTGGCCCAGTTGCCGGATCACTCACCGGCATACCTGTCAACACTCCCGTTTTTCCCGGGTTTCTCCCGTATTTCAAGGTCATCTCCCAGCACCCTCCCGTTTTGTTATTTCTCCCGGAAAACTCCCGTAATTTGCATGGCCATCAAACTTCATTTTAAAATCATTGATCCATTCAGGTTGCCAGATTGTGTATGAAATACACCCTACACATACACGATCACTTAGTTTCAATTTCAACCGTTTTGTCATAGACAACCTGGCAACCCAAAACCCAAATAAGGAAGCGGGTGCCGACTGCGCAGCCTGAGTCTCGTCGTAAACAAGCGGGCTAGTTGAATGGCCTACTCCAGAACTAGCTGTTGTGAAATTGTTTGGAATTTAATTGATTAACACATCACATAAACTGTTATTGAGTGTTGTTGATACACTGAACTTGTGCCCAAATCTGACAGCAAGCAGCTTTGGAGTTTTGGAAGTAGGCTGCAGGCAGCGTGGATACATACAGTAACTGGCATGCGTAAGGTAATGGTAAGGTAAAATCAACGTTTTTGAAACACGTGTATGAAACGTATTAAATAAGTAAACACAGATCCGGTATAAACACTGAGCCCCCCCCCCCCCCCCCCCCCCCTCCTGTTTTTGGAAAGCTAAATGTTGACAGGTATGCTCACCGGCCTGGGCGTTCAGACGGCAGGTGTTGAGGAAGTCCACCGTGAAGACGATGTCCACGTCGCAGAAAAAGAGGAGCACGTTGCCCCCCTTCCACGCCCGTGCACCGACGTCCAGGCCGCGGCCCCGGGAGAACTCCTCGTTCAGCTGGATCAAGGTGAAGTTCTTGAAGTTCATCTCCCTGAGTGTGGAGAGAAAGAGAGAGAAAGAGAAAGAAAGAAAGAGAGAGAATGGTTATGGCAACTGTACTTGGAACCCTACTTAAAAGGAAACAAGGTTTAGACACTAGCAGATTCTTATTCCAGTAAAAAAAATGTAAACTTGGATTTTCTACACAAGCTGTAAGTGTGTAACAGAGTAAGACACACAAACATTCAACACTCTTTCCTTTT
This sequence comes from Alosa sapidissima, assembly GCF_018492685.1. Lineage (NCBI taxonomy): Eukaryota > Metazoa > Chordata > Actinopteri > Clupeiformes > Clupeidae > Alosa > Alosa sapidissima. Next base: position 9,376,384 of record NC_055969.1, read on the forward strand.
CCCTCATATTAGAATTATACACACATTACATTGTTTACATGGAAAACGATATCACTGACGATAGAAGGTGCCATAACACAGTATGAAATTATGCTATTTCCAGTTGTCACAATAAATGGTCAAATGTGTTATTACAATATTTTTTATCATCATAACACTTTTGACTGGGAATGTGTTTTCACCAAGACCATTAAATGCTTTTGGACTTGCTGACACTATGATTGCTATAAAAGCTACAATGTTTGAGCAACACAAAGTGGCCACATGATGTACTGCAATGTGGTCAATCAACCAGGGCAAACTTGTGTACACAAACTGAATACAGACGTGTCCACATAATGCATTTTGCAGAACAAATGGCCTGAATTCAAAGTATTTAACATTTAGTGGTTCCCACGGTCAGATGTGGACAAGGATCTCGCCAATAAACTTACCCGGACTTAAAGGTCTCCATTAAGTGAGCTCAAATGAATGAAACATGACATCCATATTTTAACATGATCACATTCCCCATGGATTAAATAGGCTCCTGTGTACCAAATAACAAATAGGAGAGAGCCATGCAGGAAAACCGCAAACAGCCACGTTTTTGTTTCCCTCCATTTCTGGCTCCTTCATCACTGCCTGCATGATGAAGAGGGCAGCGGGATCCTGGGCTCTCAAAATGAAATACTCTGTGATTTCTGACATCGCCAGATGCGTGATCTAATGTCAAGGAACGAACTTGCATGACCGGACGAAAGAGCGGCAGAAAGACTGCCAAAGGCTTGTGCTTTGTGTGTCGGGTCAGCATGTGACCCTTCTGGTCAACTCAGTGTGTGCACAGAAAAATACACAACCAGCTGCACCAGATGATACAGTGTTTGAACACCCAACACACAGATATAAATATAAGCCTTCAAATAGCTTTGAAATATAAACCATCTCTAATTCCATGGCATTTTTGAGAGATTACCGTAACACAATAATACTATTATGATATTACTGCATCATCTCACAAATACCAAAAAAGCTAAATGATGCATTGACATCGACATGAGAAGTACAATTTTGGGTAGGCAGTAAAATAGGCAGGCTATTTCTGCAACATCAAAGATCTAATGCTGATCCAAAAAGATAAGAGGCATCGCATCCAGATGAACAATATGCCCTGAACACACAGGTCACACAGAGGAAACAACGCTGCAGGGCTTCTGATTCCTCAACTTCAGTTTTTGGTCTTTTTCTCTATGGGGTTTTCCTCTCATTCTGTGTTATTTCCCAGTGTGTTTTTGCCATTGTGCGACCTCCACTTGATATTACACAGCTATGCTAATTGTGTTCATTCTTAAATAGTTTAGAAAGCCAAACCAAACTAATCTTTGGCTAACTGTTGGTTGAGGGATGGGTTTCCTCTCCTGGGAACACTGTATTGGAGGACTGTTGACTTTTTACTTTTTCAACATCGGCCACCATAATAGAACTTCTGTTTTATCAGATGTTCAAATGAAAACATTGATTTGGGAGTGGTCCGTACATGAAAACCGACACAGACACATAAACACACACAAACACACACACAGACACACACACACACACACACATACACACACACACACACACACGTGAGATATAATGTACGTGGGCATTAAAACACTCACAATCGGCTCTTGAATTTCTGATGCCTATCACAGCAAAGCAAAGCAAAAGGCCAGATTAGGAGGCTTTTGGAAACCCTCGCGTCACCAACATCCAGTCCCCGCAAGATTATTTTCTGTGTGGGTTCAAAAAACATTTGCTTAATCTGACAGACGAAATTCTTGGGCCATGAAAACACTGTTCCTTTGGCCCCGAGGGAGTTGTTACACGTCGGATAAATACCTTTCAGGGCTGCTAAGTCTCAAAATATATGTGCACAAGAAGAAGAAAAAAAAACCTGCCGTGGGTCTGGCAGATCGGGGGGAATCTGGCACCGGCAGGAGAGCACGGGCAAACAGGATTGTGTGTTAAATCACATTACCGGGACAGCTGTGGAAGAACTGTGGCTGTAGAGGGGTTTGGTGTCTGATTCACCCTCAACCCTCAGGCCAAAACACACACACATACACACACACAGCACCTTGTTTCCTTTTTTTTTGTAACGTTTTCCTGGTTTGTCTTTCGGCGGCTGGAGGCTGTCTGGGACCACCTTGTCTTCCTTTTGTTGACTCACTCCTCCCTGTTTTCTGTTTCCAGCCTTTCTCACATTAAGACCCAGCAGATGTAGGCGATGCCTGCTAAAGTGCTGTGAAGTATCCGCAGGTACAATACTCAGGGCAGCTCTGCTCCTTAGCCTACAGGGGTAAGAGTACCAGAAGGGACACCACTGCAGTATTCTCCTCTATTCGCCTCACTTCCCTCCATTGTGTTGGCCTTTTGTAATATGCGGTCTATTTTTCTATCAGTTCCAATGAAAAACTACCTTTACATAAAAACTGTCCTTGCTGTAGAGGATCGCTCTTCTTATCTGTGTTGTATTGGACAGATTCCTCGCTGGCGCATTGGCGCCTTCAAAACATTGAGTATTTGAGATATTTTTCTCTTTCTGTCGTTATGGCTACAGGCTAGATAAAACTCGGAGGCTCGGAGCTCAGAGCACTCAAGGTGTGCTTGAAGGTTGAGCGTATCACGCTGTGTTCCGAGCCGTTTCCCCACTGGTCTCCCCCTTCTGAAGCCGCACGAATTATTCATGCCTATTGATTAATCTGCTCGACAGGCTCACATGTCCCTGTCTATCGCAAAAAGAATAACACCCCTCACATTCTAAATTCCGCCCACTACTGCCTCCCCCCCCCACCCTCCTCCTCCTCTCCACCCTTGTCAGTCAGCTGGTCTCCCTTTAGAAAAACAAAAACTTAGAGAGATTCAGAAGAAATTGCTTCATTTCAGTCCCCACAGGGATTGCCACAGTGGAAATGTCAGAGTGGCCAAGCTGAGTGGACTAAGCCTGACTCTTGACAACAGCACATGATTCTGCCCGGGGACGGAAGCAAGATATCGACTCAGTGGAGGCTGCTGTTGGCCTATAATTGGCTGTCGCTAAATCGGCACCACATATCAACCCCCCCCCCCCCCCCCCTCCACCAAATCCTCTCTCTCCCAACAACATCCGAGCTCATCTGCGTCCATCAGGGCAAGTCCCGCAGTGAGCAACTTGGGGAGTGGGAACATTATGTGCGTCGCTCAGAGATCAGACGCCAGATGAGAGAGGGGGCTGATGGTAGATGAAGATAAGGGCTTACGCAACAAATACGTCCATTTCTGCAGCCACACTGCCGGTTGAGCCGAGTTGAAGATTTGTCCTCCTTTTTCCCACTGGTTGGTGCGTTTGATGTCATGTGACATCTCAGACGACCCCTAGATGACTTCCTGTATTGTCTCTTGACTTGTGGGCCGACGGCAGCTGTATCAAAGAGTTACTTTGACAGTGCGGGAGGGACAAAAACGAAACAAGAAACTTTGTTTTCCCCAAAGGCTGACCTGAATTTTGTTGTTTACTTTCAGATGCAGCAAATGTCTGAGGCTACAAATGAGGCTCGATGGATGACAATAACTGTACCACTGTTCGAAAGAAAAAAAAGTAAACAACAAGAAAACCTCTTTTCTCTTTCATGCTTCTCTAATAGTCCCTTTAAAAGAAAACAGCTTTTTTTAACACTTTTCTTTTTTTCCTCCTCGGTACACAAAAGCAGCGGACAGAGTGTCTCTTAGTTAAATGAGAAACCGAGCTCGTCAGATAGGCCGGGGAGACAATAGCGTCTGGCAGCATTGTGAGAGATGTGCCATTGAGAGGAGAGCAGTGCCCATCTTCCCATCATTTCCCCCCTCTCTCTCTCTCTCTCTCTCTCTCTCTCTCTCTCCTCGTTTTCTCTGCTGGCTAATGTGTGGTGCCCAGAGATGAGATCTGATATGAACTCGAGACACGTTTTGTTCCACTTTCTCGTAGGGTGCCTGGCTCTATTCCAGCTAATCAGCTGCCTGTTCTGGGTCTTTCTGAACCAGTCCTCATCCACAGTGCTACCAGAGGGGACCTGTCACCCCCCCCCCCCCCCTGCACCCACACGGGTCAATGCCACACCGGTCTCACAATGAGGGCACCATGGCCTGACCTTCACTCTGCAGTTTCATGCATACAAGCTGCACTGGTCATTTATTGTTTCATTATTAATGTGTGTGTAAGTGCACGTTGTGTGTGTGTGTGTGTGTGTGTGTGTGTGTGTGTGTGTGTGTGTGTGTGTGTGTGTGTGTGTGTGTGTGTGTGTGTGCGCACAAAATAGCCTGCATAACTGTGCATGAATTTACACATTAACATCCCTATGCTTTGATGTGAGTATGTGTGTAAGCATGGTACATTTTTTAAAAATATTGCACCATTGAGGAGGACACATTATCTACATTATTAAAATCTTGACCACTCCAATTTGCACACGTCTCCATTTACGACATTTCGCTGGTTTTAATATTAAATCCCACAACGAGTGCCTCGTTCATAATAATTCCGCGCTAAGTTCTCTCCCTCTCTCTCCCACTCCCACTGATGTGCACATGAAAGACGGAAAAAAACCAGCCTGGGGAAATAGCACTGCTTTTCTCCATCACAATCAATAACTTCTCGGAGTCGGAAGCGGTCAGAGCAGAGCTTTGAGGAGTCTGGTGTCGGATGCTTCCCGCCCGGTGTTCCGGATAGAAAGAGAGAGACAGAGTGTGAGGGAAGGAGGGAGAGAGAGAGCAATTGAGGGTGGATGGAGGGATAGAGAGAGGTCATGGAGAGGGGAACGCCTGAGACTCCCTCCTCTCTGTGGTCCCGTGGTGACGCTCTGTCTGCTTTCCCACCATTGCACTCGAGGGTGATGCTTCTCGTACAGATGAGCACACAGACACACATCAACATACACACCAACACACACACACATACACAGACACAATACACACACAAATATACACATTCTGCCCTTGGAGAAAGTTAAGTGGAAGCATTCCCAAGAGATTTTGCATTCCACCTCCATTCCCCATGCTCCGTTACCTAAAATAACTATACGCACCACATATACATATATATACACACACACACACACACACACACACACACTTACAAAAAACTAATCTAGAGGAATTCAGCTAGAAAAATGCCACAAGGTTTCTATCTCCCCCACCACCCAGTGCCACACCCATTTAACACACACACACACACAGAAACACACACACACACACACACACAGAGCACTCACCTGGAGGTGTTCTCGAGGGTTCCCTTGACCTCGCTCATCTGGTCCCTCCCGAAGTAGACCACGGTGAGGTGAATCCGTTTGTCTTGCCTCACACACACCTCCCTTTGGGCACACAAACACCACAGTGGTATGTCAGTGCACACATACACACACACACACACACACACACACACAAGAACAGGCCATAGACTGTAGGGGTTGTGCATCTCACCACTGCTCAAACATTACTGGCTCTCAGGACATAAGCTTATGCATAAATGCATCCATAATACAGTTAATTCTCCTTGTCATTGAATCTAAACCATGCAATATGTTGATACACTCCCGAGTGATAAACTAACACACTCTGACACAGCGTTTGCAATGAGTAGGGTCACTTGCAGGTTACACTGCTGAACGGATGCCTTGACCATGTACTGGAGGTCACTTATGATAACAGCTCTGCATGTATTCTCAATATCAATATATCATTATCATACTCTGTTTCTCCATAACTTGTAACTTGCCTCGGGTGCAAGCCGAGGTAAACGTTCAAGGACTGTAATCTCTGCAATAGATCTAAACAGTCCGTGTTCTTTGATATGCATGAACGGCAAAGCTATGTGGGGCATTTCATCAGACCAGCTGCCTATAATTATGCCCATCTCAGCTACGCAATATATGTCCTTATAGAGAGGACCCCACATCCATCCTATCCTGACTGAAGAGATTTTAGATACAGATTATAAACTAAGCACATAGCCACCATATTGTATTTCAGTGCAGATGGCTTCAGACCTGCACAGTATTATGCTTTTCTTTTGAGATGTTTACCTTGAAGGCTTTGGGTGCAGACAGAAGGAAATACCCCCCGGAGCATGCAAGGACTCCTAAAGAGGCTGCAACCTGGTTTGAAATTGTAGGCTTTTGAAGCGGACACATTCTGAACAAGGTATGCCAAAATTGCCATGTTGATGCCGACGATGACTACACTGTCCCCACTCGCACAAAATAACAAGTGGAGGCACCACCTGCTTGGAGAATACCAGATCCGCTGTACTCAGCAAAAAAAAATAAAAAATTATCATTAGTAAATATGTAAGAAACCTGAAGTTAACCCATGTCAAACTGTACCAGAGCAGGTGTGGAAGAATTTCTGGAGGTGTGGAAGACTCTGGATTTCTTTGCATATCCATTGTGTTGAAATGGATGCGACGCATTTGAAGACTTTCTTTGTATTCTGCGCGAGGGAAGTGTTTGATTCCCAACCTTTAAGTGCAGTCAGTGGCCGCTGATTCTAAAAATATGAATATCCTCGCTTGTTTGATATTCAAAAGGCAACACTTCTGGACTATGCGATTACCATAACAAAGTAAATGAGGAGGAGAGATTTTCCCAAAGGCTAACTGCATGTGGGCAGAGAGCACCAGAAAAAGTTTAATCTCTAAACAAAGGGAGTTATTCCTGTTTTATGTGTGTGTGTCTGTGTAGCGTCTGAGGTGTGTGTCTGTGTTTTCCAGAAGAACAGAATGCTATCACACACATCTCCATTCCACAGTAACTTAAATATGTATGAAAGGAAAGTGTTGACTCAGCTAACACACACATAGAGACTTAACATCATACTTGCAAGTTTCCTGCAATGGCTGATAGTCATCTTGGTGTACACAACCCTGCTAGTATTATGCAACCACCCATATGATTCTCATATAGTGCTAATGGTGAAACATGAAAATAAAGATGTGAAACAACAGGACGCTAGTTTGTGCACATATGCAATCCATTAGTCTGTGATATGGAATGATCCACAGCATAAAATTAGATAATCCATGCCTACAGTTTACACAAGTTGTTTAGAAAATGAATAGCGTAACAGTATCCAAGTCTTACATTGTTGTTGCATCATGTTGGAGCCTATCTAATGAGCCAAGTCCACTTGTGTTATATTACAGAGAGAAAGGAGCCACACTGTACCATTCTGATTTGATGTTGTATAAAACGTTTTCCACTTTCTGATGTAACACGTTTTAATGTTATCTTCAAATTCATTTCGATGCTAACTTCAAACTCATTTGCACTGATGGTAAGGATTAGCGTGTCTGTGCTTCCCACAGGCAGTTCAGGCTCTACACACCATGTAGTTATGTGGTCTGGGATGAATCACTCTGTGAAAGCTTTCAGAGTGCACCACTGCCAACTACACCACCAAAAGACACCAGATAGCATGCAAATAGGGTTTGATCAGTGCCAACTGAGCTGTTGTTGGTGTTTTCAAGTTTTTTTGGCATGCCTTTTTAGGAAGTTGGTTGTTTTAGACCAAAATACCTGCTGCTTCACATGCTGGGGTGTCTAAAGCAGCTTTTCTTTCTCTCTCACACACACACACAAACACACACATACACACACACTCTCTCTCAAACACAAACACACACATACACACTCTTTCTCTCTCAAACACATACACACTCTTTCTCTCTCAAACACAAACACACACATACTCTTTCTCTCTCTCACCTGAAGTTGTGCATGAACTGCCGGAATTTGTCAGCTCTCTGGGACAGAGCAACCACAATGTTAATGATGACGCTGGCCGTGTCCACTTTCTCATTCTTGACCTTCATCAGCGGGCCGAAAGGACGGAACAGCATCAGTCTTCGGAATTCTTGCTTCTGGTCACCGCGGAACGTCAGCTCGTACAGCGTCCCCTTGTCCTTCTCTGTCCGTGCAATTCCTGCAGTGGATAGGCGAAATGGATGGACACATCATTAAATCAAAACGGAGACAGATATCCAAACAAACTGCTTTAGGTTAAGGATCAAACAAACATGCAAAAGGATTAGGGTTGGGTATCGTTTGGGTTTTATCCGATACCGGTGCTAAATCGATACTTTTAAAACGGTGCCAGTGCCGAAACGGTGCCTGAACCGGTACTTTGTTTTTAAAATGTTTTAAATTAAAATAGTCTAAAGCATGAATTGCTTTTTTTATTGATAAGACAAATTTGAACATGAAATTGAACTGTTATATTTACTATCAATATCTCATTGCTCCTACGAATAATACATTTAAATGTTAAAACAGTTTGCCACGCATTCACACACAATGGTAAGCTCTGCTTTCAAGTTTACCCAGTGTAGGCGGTTTGCCATAAGGTATGTTAAAACCGCTTGCCATAGAACTGCCAGGTCATGGACAACGGCATTTGCAAGCAAGATAATCTAACAGGGACTCTACTTTCCAGATAATTCAGTGTGTTCCCAAATGCTTCAAGAAATTTCATGTCTTAACCCATAACACGCAATAGTTTTTAACATGTTAGGCTACATGTTGGTGTTGAAGTGTTTAGATTCCCAGCGCTAGCCTAGTAGGCATTTTAACAGCTGCTATGCGCTAAAACCAGTCAGCTGAGTTTAATTAGCGATAAGTAGGCTACTGGAGATGGTTTCGTAGCCTCTTTGACAGCTCAATGACATCAGGTATGTAACCTTCATATTTATGTTTTTGCCAGCTAACTTTTGACATGATCTTCATATTCATTGTAATGCTATATGGGCCTCATGCACATGAAAGATTAATATCATGCCATCATGTTGTTTATAACACACCGTGAAATAAAGTTTTCACCTTACAACTTTGCTGATAACATTTCAAATAAATGCCAGTTAGCACATTAGCAAGGATATTTAACATATAGGCTACTGTTGATGTTTCATAGCCTTTTGCTTGTAGTTAGGCCCACTGCTAGATTTTGACAGGAGCTCGCAATATCGCTTTAAAGTAAGCTACTTGGGCTCACGCAAGCTGTCAAACACTGTCTACTGTGGTCCACCCCTCTGGTTTATACATCCAGTGTTTATGTTAGCTAACTGTATCTGAATGTGTTGCTATCAGAGCAAGACGTTAGAGATGGCGCATGACATGCAGTGATGCCTCGTATATAAAAATAAATAAATAAAAAAATAAATAAAAAAAAGCTATTTAAGCACCGAAATGAGGCACCAAAGTCCACGTTGTTATTCGATGCAGTTACTACCGTTTGCGTCGGCACCGGTGCCATATTAGAACCGTGTTTCGGTGCCCAACCCTAAAAAGGATCAAAGTTCTGTGCACCAGAAGAGTATCCCATAAAAATGATTTATGAGGTAGTTACATTTCAGGCATTTTTCTTATCTTCAGGCATTTCAACTGGAGGAACTTCTTTGAATAGTCTGTATTATATAATGTGGGATCTAGTAAAGTTTATCAAGTGAAGTATTAATTAAGGAATATATCAATACTATATCAATCAATACTAAACAAGATGCTGGCAATGCCATGTTTTTATTTGCAGTTCTGATAAAGAATAATAAAAAAAAAAAATGGCCCAGAAAGTGAAAGCATAGTTTATTGCGCAATAAATGTAATGAGACAAAATGATGTAGCGCTCATAACACACCTGGCATTCATCCCACCTAGTGCCATGTCTCACTGTTCACCTGCTCTATACTCCTTTCTCTAGGTGCTATTCTAGTTGTTTTCTAGTTGCTATTTGCACCCCTCTACTCCCCCATCTCTTCCCAGCACTTTAGTCAGACCTGGGCCATGATTGGGTGTTCCAGGATCTGACCACAGCAGCATTCCACTCCAGGCCTCTGAGCCAAAGATCACCGAGTTCATACTGGACTTCCTCATTTCTTTCTTTTTTATATTTTTACTCAAATAATCAAATCCAATAAAATCTTCTGCAAAAAGCATTTTTGGAAAAAGGTTCACCGGTTGCCATAGCCTTTTATTTCCTGGTGTAAAAGAGAAGTGCCTCCAGTCTAGAGGCGGTGGGAGGAGATGGGGGCATTTCAGGCCAAGGAGAGGGCCTCATCAAGCGGCCCTTTACCTCACCTCATCTGCCCCTGGGCCCCGAGCCACGCAGGCAGCTGGACGATCGGTCACACATGCAGACCGTGCAGAAGCGTTGCCGGAGCATCACATAACACACAGTGGCGCTTCAGAGTGCTTCTCACAGCGAGTGGGCAGGCGGCAGTCTGGCTGTCAGTGGCCCCACGGACCTTTCCAGAAGACTAGTCCTGAGACGGCTCAAGTTCCAGCCCCAAACATCATCTCCGATTCAGTGGTAGACAAAACATTCCCTGATCTGAACAAAGAGCGCGATCCTGTCAGAATGTGTATGACTTTCAGTTTAACACTAAATCTGCACAGAGACACGCTGTCTAACTGGGAGTCTAACTTGGAAACGTAACAAAATCCTTGTCAGTCCCTCTGAAAACATCCAAAGAGAGACATGCTACATTTGCATCAGGCCCAATAGTGAAACCACTTGGCTGCTCACTCTAGCATGATAAATATATTCTGGTTGCAATTCCAAATGCACCGGATGAACTATGCAAAAGAGCTCCGCTAGTTCGGGAGCCAAATCTGTGTGAATCAAATAACGACATCCAAACAAGGTCATTAAGGCTATTTGTGTGCGCAGCGCGGGAAACCCTGGAATATTTCAGCCATTATCCCTGAATGAAATGACAAACGGCCACGGACCGAAAAAACCAATAACAACGGTCGGCCTCGCCTCCATCTCACACGCATCATCCACTTAGCGGTCACAATTAGGAGGGACCCCGCCACGAGCGAGGCCGTTTGTATCGACGGGAGCTCTCGCAGGGCTGTGGCATGAAAGCCAGACGCAGAGCCGCCTCAGGGGGGAGTCTGAGCGAGAGATGTGTCCCCGCCACTGAAGACAAACGGCCGGGAATCAAACAGGAGGGAAGTGGACCCCTAATGGGATCCAGCCCCTGCCGCACAAACTGTCCACCCCACCACACACACACGCTGCACACACACACACACAACCACCACACTGCCCCGTCAAACCATCCCTTCAAGACTGGCGTCGATAAACTAAACAGGAAATGGAAGAGGAGGAGGAGGGGGGGGGGGGGGGCAATGTGGAACGGGTCCTGTGGCACTTACTTCCTCTGATAGCCACGACCTTCCGCCTGCACGAAGCAAAGCAGGAGAGAACCACCAGCAAGTGGAGCCATCAGCATTGTGAAACCAAACCCCATTTGTAGTGTCCTAAGTTGACCATAAAGTGTTGCATGTTAAGATGTGTATTATGCTTCACAACACTTTTGCAGATGGTGAAAGAACCATGGGCTAGTGGAGCCATCGGAGCCATTAAACAAAACCTCAATTGATGCAAGTCTTGTGAATTAGATTTTAAAAAAAGCCAAAGAGCCTATTAAATGTGTCAAATTATATCCAACCGGTCAGATCTGGCTGCATGACATTTTATTTTACAGCCTTTCTGCTGTCCTGCCGAGCGACAGGCAACCTCTTGTTACGTCTGGCACCTGTGATTGTTGATCTAAAAGCAGATGCGCGAAATTAAAATCCCCCCCTTTTTTTACTTTATGGGAATTCTTTAAACAAATGAGACTGTGCTCAGTGAGTCATGCAACATTGAGCTGTGCTGGTAACTCAATCTGGCAAAACACGTTTCAGTGGCTATTCAGTCAGAGAGTGAGGCCTACTGGTTCGGTCTGTTCCATGACACAGCGTGCCATTCCATATAAACATGTTTTGTCACTAAGAAGGTCATACTTTTTCCACTCTTTCACTCAATCATTCCCTCATTCTTTCTCTCTCACTGTTTCTCACCCTTTCCTCCACAAATGCCCCTTCTTTCATGATGAGCTCTCCCTAAAAAACCCACCATTGATCATTCTGGAAAGAGCCTTGATACAGCTACAGTTCTGGACCCAACTCTGAGCGATATTATACCAGCACAAGGGCTTTCTTCTGCCAGGCCTACATGGCAATACCACAATTGCTCTGTCCCAACGATTTAGCCCGACATTACAGAGAACACAGAGACCCACATTCATCGGACATCTCAGAGCAGAACAAATCCTGGGCATCCTATATGTGCCCCTCTCCTGAATGTCTTCCCTTTAAGCTGAGGGTAGAGATAAATGTAATGACCTTGTGATGTGGACACTGTTGTATACACTTACACAGTGCATTCCTTCTGCACTCTGGGCTAGACATCTGATCAATACAAGCATAGAGGTTTGGACAGCTGGAGCAAATAAAGGCTAAAGCCATCCAGGCATCTGCTGGGCTTTTTGGATCAGTCAGGGAGTGAGAGCGGGGTGGGTGGGGGGGGGGGACAGGGAGGGTGACAAAAATCCACTGATAGAGACACTACTTCTGGGTTCATTTTAGTCAGAGAAGACCTCTGAGAAGACTTGGGAAAGATTCTTCTAGAAGACACTGACAGGCCCTGCCCAAAGCCACTTCCCCAAGGAGCATGTCCAATGACAGGCTGTGTGTCCGTATGCTTTCCCCATTACACCTCTCAGGGGAGTCATATGATCCCTGCCGCTATACTGTTTACTGTGTATGGGATAAACAACAAACTATGTGCAGGCAGGACAACTTTCTACAGGATGTTATTCCACAAAGTGCTCCTTTGGCTGGTGAAGCATGAAAATAACATAGCTAAAATGATGGTTTCATTTCCTTATACAGTGCGCACAGTACATTCCTCTCTTAGACAATTAGATTACACTGATTAGACTGATAAGCTGTGTATGCTCTATCTGACTGATTTAGTCACATATGTGATATGTCTTGATGAGTTTTTGTGTTTCAATTCTTGTCAGTCTCAGAGTGTCTAAGAATAAGTCAGATTTATCAGTGACGTGCATGCCGAAATCCTCTTCTCATCTCACTGCTGTTCAAGGTGGCTGTTCAAAGAGTCTAGAGTGCCAAACTCTTTGATCTCTGTTTTCATCTTCCCATTATTTCACATTGTGACAGAATCCAGATGGAACCTTCTCCGTGGCCACGTGACGATGTCTCTCCACCGGAGCATAGGCGAAGAGTCGACAGGCTCCTGAGTCACCCTGGCTGCCCGCTGATGTTTGCTGACCTTTGAGGAAGACCCCTTTCCTTTTCCCTGACAGCCATCGGAGGGATGATGCATCTGCGCGGCGAGCAGCTGCTCTCGCTTCCTACCTTCAGTTTCGAACCCACGGATTTCCTGGCTTTTAGCGCCTTGACGTTCAGGACACAGGATGCGCCCATTGTCTCACATTGTGTTTGATTTTTATTGTTTGCCAGCGTGAGATTTTTTGTTCAGACGCCTAAACAATAACAGCTTAGATCCTCAAATGTTCCGATGGAGGGGGATAAGGACCAGGGGGTGGACAGAGCGGGTTTTGACATGAATGTCTGTTTTTTGGACACAAATGAAATGGCTATTGACTTGTTTTTATGAACCCTGAGAAAGGATTATAAATGAAAAGGGAGGCACTGGAATAGGCTGAACATTTGTAATCATACGGCGTCCTCCTGTTGCTCAGCCAGCTGAGCACGTTGCTAACAACACCAAGATCAACGATTCTATTCCCTTGGAACACAAACAGACATTAATAAAGTGTGCACCTAACTTTGAATAAATCTGAAGGATTGAAGACAAAATTAATCAGATCTCAAAAAACTGTCTGTCTGACTGTTCTATTCTCATCATATCTATCTCGTAATATTTGTGTGTATCTGATATTAAACTGAAAAAAACATCTGTCCACTGTCCAAATCTGTCTATTAGATAAACATGTCTGCACACAAACGAAATGTAAACAACATGCCAATGGCATCCTGTTGCCTCACCCTCAATGAAGTCCGATGGGGTGTAGACTTTGCTGAGGGTCCTGTCCCCTCCGGCATTGCGCGGGGCATTGAGGGCCTGCAGGCCGTTCTCGATCACCTCGCCCAGCTCGTCGCGCCGGTCCTTACGGACGGGCTTCTCCTCGGGGTGGCGCGTGAGGCCCATCTCCAGCTGGTAGACACGCTGCAAGGTGAAGCTCTCGAAGGGCACCACCGCGTACTCGCTGGGCAGCCGCGTGCCCTGGTGCACCTCCGCCTGGCTCAGCTGGCTGCGCAGGAACTCCTGGAGGTCGGCGTTGGGGCTCTTCTCGTTGGCGGCCGGCGCGGCGGCGTCACCTCCTCCTCCTCCTCCTCCTCCTCCGGCGGCCCGCTCCAGGGACTCCTGGACGCCCTTGAGCTGCTCGCTGCGCTCCTGCAAGGCCTCCTTCAGCTGGGCGATCTCCTTCTTCAGGGCGGCGATGTGGAACCGGTGCTTGTCCTCGTGCTCCTGCAGCAGGGCCTGGTAGCCCTCGCGGCCCGTGGGTCCCCCGCTTGGACCGCTTGCCCCGGCACCGGCCACTCCGCCTCCTCCCCCACCGCCCCCACCTCCTGCCCGGGGCAGAGCGTGGACCCCCAGCCCGTCCTCCTGGTGGGGGCCGCAGGTGTTGACGTAGAGAAGGGAGGCGGTGCAGCACAGCAGCACCAGCACCAGCCCGATACGGGACAGCCAGGCGAGCGAACCCCTCCTCAGCATGGCGACGCGTCACACCAACAACACGGCCTCTCTGAGCGTCACGCAAAAAGCTGCTTGTCTTGTTGCTGATGTGCTGCAGAAATTATTTCAGTTAAGCTTCTGTAAGCATGCACTGTGATGTGAGCAACACATAAGGTATCAGCCATGACAAAGCATGACTGATTGGATGATCTCCAATGCCTTCACATACTCAACTCCTGAGCTGAGTATGTGCTTAAGCAAAAGTCCTAAAAAATAAGCCCATAAGGGACTGCTGCTCGCTATCCTGTACAAGTGGCCACTGTTATCTATGCCTCTACGTTCCACACCAATGTCAATACAACAGGCAAGGTTATGACCAGGTCCTCACCCCAGCCAACAACACAGTCAGACTGCAGGGAAGTGAATAAGAAACTGCTGTTTCCTGTCCAGTCTAAAGGAGACGTCCCACTTTCGGTCCTGACTCACACATGACTAAAAATGTCCAGTTCCCAAGCAAAATTGCGTTACATTCCCCGAAGAGCACGTCTGGACCCAAGGCCCGGTCCATGCAGCCCGAGCTGCTGATGACACATCGGTCCCGGCCGTGAAGCGGGTGAATATTGCATGCTTTCAGAGCAGGGGGTATTTGCTCTCTACATCCTCCTGAGATCCATGCACAGTAGAATCACAGGGCACCGGATCAATCCACATTCCATTGTGATGCAAATTCATATAAAAGATGGACTGTGGAACAGTGACTATAATCTGCTCGCTGTGTTGTTGTCATCTGGGCAAGAGCGCGGGGAGTCTTCATCCACAGCGCCACATCTTCTTATGGAGATCTAGGAAGAGAGAGAGAGAGACACACAGAGGAAAGGAAAAGATGAGAAATTGGCTGAGAAACACAAAGAAAGACAGAAGTGCAACCCGTTTCTCTCACTTGAAACTGAGAGCAGACGAGAACAGAAACAATAACATCATCATCGTCAGTGAACCTGAACATATGAGACAAACACTTGCAAACATTTTTCATGTCAATTGTGTTATTGCTCCTTTGTTACTTTCTGCCACTGTTTTTTTCTACATTCCTCTTCTTGGTAAAAAAAAGTCACTGCTGGCACCACCAACAATCCAACTGCACAGATGTTACTAAATGAGAAACATTGTAGCTGGAGTTGCAACAGACACATTTCCTATAAAATTAAACATGTGTTTCACGTGCTACAATTTAGGCTACCTCAAAGACGACGTTAAGAACCCAACAAAGCAGCCAAGAACTGGCTCCTGGAGAACACTGTTGCTAGTGATGTGTGAAAATAGGAGCTCTGTGCTAAAAGCAGCCCAATGTGAACACGTCTGACCAATCTCACCGGGGGAAGAACAGGCTCACTGTAGTCTAAGCAAACATGCTGGCAAGAGGCGAGCCATTCATACACACACACACACACATACGGACACACACACACACTCATGGACACACGCTCACACACACACACTCAGGGACACACGCTTACACACACTTACTCATTGACTCACATACACTGACTGGCTCTCTTTCCCACATGCATACACTGTTACAATTATCTGCGTCTTCATGTCATTAACCTCGGAACTCAAACATACACATACTATCTTCCCACTTGTGCTCAGGCTCAGATATCCAGTGGTGTAGTCCAAGTGATATGTAGGACTACGCAGTATACCCATTTAAAAAGCATCACCATCTCAGCATACCCACTTAAAATAGGCAAGGATACATATTAACATTTGGGGTTGATCACTATATACCCACTACAGCAAACTACTACATCACAGTATACACTACAACTAGACTACACCACTGCACATACCTACTCATGCACAAACACACACATACTATCTTCCCACTTGTCCACAGGCTCACATACCTACTCATGCACACAGCAGTGATGCATATGTCTGTATTTGCCCAATTTCATAAGGAATGGAGTAAGTATAAGATTGATTATGAGGATGCTTATTTATGTTTGTGTGTGTATGCATGTGTGTGTGTGTGTGTTTGCCGGAGCGTGTGTGTCTGTTGACTCACCACACAATTAGCTCTTTTATAGGTTTGGGAGGCTGGCCCTAATGAAAGGATTAGTTATGTCAGCAGTGAATACCGGACTGTATCGAGCAGCACTGGCCACGTCCCAAGACTCAGGCATGGCCAGGGATGGCTATTTATCAGGACTTGGACCGTTACTGACGCGGTCGACGGAGCCATTCCTCTAGTTCACTTCCCTTGCACCATCGCAGATAAACTATCACAATCACCTGCCCAATGTGATCACAGACTGACTAGAAACAAAAAGATGAGCAGCTGGTTTATGGTCTCTTATGTTGAGTGAGTTACATCGTTAAATTGGGAGAAATAAAATGCATAAAAGGATACTACTGTTACCGACTACACAAAATGGATTAAATTCATTTCCCAGGGAATGCCAATAACAATAAACACCAAAACCAAGAGCTGATTTTCCATTGGTTTAGTTCAGCTATTCTTTGGGTTGGTTTCACAAACACCCACCAACACATGCACACACACACAGACACACGTTTAATACTGGATTACAACTCAGGACACAGACACATTCAGATAGGATACAGTCATGTTTCCAGCAGCCATACTTTGCCAGAGTGGGATGCTTGTCCTACGCGCAGCCTCCTTGCTGCTGCCGTGGGAGTTTAAATAGGGCACAGAGGGGAAATCTTCAGATGTCTCCATCAAAACTTACCCACCTCCAGCTGCTTTAACTGTCATAGCTCAGGCTGATTTATGTAGTCACGCCCTGGTGAGGAAAAAGACACCCCTGTTTATGACACACACTCCTACTATATACTTCACATATGTGTGAGGCTGTGTGTGTGTGTGTGTGTGTGTGTGTGTGCTAGCATATGTTTTGCGAACGAGTGAGTGTAGATATATGAGCAAATGAGTGATTCACTGTCTCTCTCTCTCTCTCTCTCTCTCTGTGTGTGTCTGTGTCTGAATGATGTGTGAGTGTATCTAAGAGTATGTGTGTCTGAATGTGTCTGAGTGTGTGTGTGTGTGTGTGTGTGCATGTGTGTGTGTGGCCTGCAATTGCCAGCCATTCATGCCCACTGCTCTTGGATGCCAGTAAGCTTGGAAAAGAAGGAAACAGGAGCTCAGCAATTTGAATGTGGCCCAAAACTACTTGCCCTTCACTATGAGGAGTGATGATTCATTGGGAAGAATGGGCTATAAAGGCAGCAGAGTTGGGTCCCATTGCTGCACCGTGTGCACTAAAGCTTATTTACGGAAGTGCTGTATTTCTCTGGGCATTTTAACAGAATCTGCCAAAGCAATATAAGTAACACAGGGTATCTACAATATATCAGCGGAGTAAATTGACCCATAATGAAATACATGAAACCTGACTATGAACCGAATGGCGAAAATTGCCACCAGGGTTCAGGTGGGACTGTTCATGGGTTTTTGTCTTTGGTCAAATAAAAATGGGATAAATCAGTTGTCAAACATTATAAAATAACTTCCCTATTAGTATCAAACAGTCACATCCAACACACTAACTCTGTATTAGATAGATAGATAGATAGATAGATAGATAGATACTTTATTGATCCCCAAGGGGAAATTCAAGATTATTCAACTTATTAGGACATCAGTTATTGCTTAATGTCTAGGAAGTTAAGTAAAGGTAATGCAACAACAGCTTTTTCCCCCCTCCTCTCCGGAATCGTCCATCTGCAGCAACAGCCCAGGCGCTGATCTCACACCCCTCGTTGAGAGGCCTTTGCCAAATTGCTGCCCTCGCTCATGTTCTCGTTCGTGACCTCGCCATTTTCTTCCGTTGCAGCCTCTCACTCCCTCAGGCTGCGAGGGGACTGAACTTTTCCCCTGAAATTAATATGTGCTGCAGTTTCAATGACTTACTGGGGTGGAACCGAACCACAGCCTCTCTGCTGCCTACTGCTGTAGACTGGATGGGCTTGCAATAGGCTCCTACACTGGGCTTGAGCCTACGCTAGGCTATGTGTTCTGCATCAGAAACGAGGGAAGACAGAGTGACTTACAGAGAATGAGAGAATAAGAGGGATGGAGAGATATTAAGAGAGAGAGGAAGGGGAGGAAGAGAGAGAACGAGAGAGAGAGAGAGAGAGAGAGAGAGCACAATAACGATTACATGCCTTTACATCACTCACGGGCACTAAAGTTGAGAACAGATGTCTCCAACGAGGGAGGGAAAAAAAATAAAAGTTGTCAACAAGCTTGAACTATTGCTCCTGAATAATACATTCCAACATCAGGTGGAATTAGGTTAGTGTGGAGGCGGAAAGACAGAAAGGCCAAGACACAGTTAAACAGAAAGAGAAAGAGAGAAAAAGATAGAGAGAGACAGAGGTGCAAATACCGAGACAGACTGACATAGCAAGGGATCAGACATTTCCTGATTACATTGCCCTGTGTCTTTGACAGCTTGACTGTGGATAGCGACTGCGGGCAGGAATTGAGATGGAGGTGGGGTGTTGTGCATGTGTGTGTGTATGTGTGTTGGGGGGGGGGGGGATCTGGTGAAAAACAGCCACTTCCTCTCTTCAAACAGAACAGCTTCCTGTCTGCAGGGCATGGGTGGTACGGGGAGGGCTGTGGGCACGGCTCTGCCCTCGGGGGCCTGCAGAGAGAGAGGTGTCATTTAGCTCGTCTGATTCCAGCACTCACTCACGCACGCATGCACGCACGCACGCACGCACGGGGGAAGCTGCGCCGCCGCTCATCACTGACGCTACCATGTGCAGGGCTGCCAGGGCTGCTCTCATCGGTGCTTGTCTGTGACATCCAGGCCAAGTGTTTGCAGAGATGCAGATTTCAGTGCTCAGGGCCACGGTGCAAAACAATCAGTGATACTCAAAGCACACACACACACACACAAAGGCACAGGAAAGAGCACACAGAAGCCACTTTATTTTTTTCCACAGCATACTGTGTGTGTATGTGTGTGTGTGTGTGTGTGTGTGTGTATTAGCCACTTTGTCCTAAGCTCGATAACACGACAAATTAAAATGTCTCTCACTCTGTGCGCACAACAAAACACACCGACACAGCTGAGAGTAAAACACTCTGGTTTTTTTTTTGTTTTTTATCTCTCCACCGCACTTCTTCTCTCTGAGGAGAAGAATCTTCCGCCTCTCCCCAGAGGACCTTGGCTGTGGTTTTGATTGGGATCTGTCAGCGGGAGTGCGCTTTACAGAGGAGGATATCCGGTCAGAGACAAGCATAGGGGGTAGGAGGGGAGAGAGAGAAAGAGAGAGGGAGAGAGAGAGAGAGAGAGAGAAAGAGAAAGGAGGGTGCAGGGTGGAGGGAGAGAAAGAGTCATACGGAGAGGTTGCTGAAGAGGTCCAAGGCTTGACGTGTTTTACTGTTTTTTTTTTATTACTGTGCAAGTGGGCACCAGTGAAAGCAATTCCAGGTGTTAGTCATAGGCTACACTGACTGTCCACGCACACACACACGCACACACACGCACACGCACACACACGCACACACACACACACACACACATAGAGATGAAGGGAGGTATGTGGGGTGATGGAGAGACACAAAAGGCGAAAGGCGAACAGAGAGAGCATGAACAACTGTGAGAGAGAGGAGAGAAGGAAAAAGAAACAGCAGTGGGGGGGGGGGGGGGGGGGGGGAAAGGGGGAGAGACAAACATGAAAACTGAAAGAATTGAGGAGTAAAGAGCAAGGGAGAGAAAGATAGAGAGCTTAGAGAGAGAGTGAGAGAGAGAGAGAGAAAGATCGAAAGCAAAAGACAGAAAGATTCACTGGCTCTTTGATGTGTTTCCGGCCCTCAGGTGATTCTCTCTCCCCTTAATTAGCTTGGGCCTCATGTCAGGCCCCGGATCATAACTGCCATCTGCCCTTCTGCTAAAACACACATACCACTGCACACAACACTCTCACAAACATGCGCACACACACATACACACACACATACACACACACACACACACACACACACACACACGTACATACACACACACACACACACACACACACACACACGTACATGCACGCTCCACTGCACAAACATAACACAAGATGCAGAACCTATATAAATATACTACACCCTGCTGTTAAAGTACATACTGATCAATATAATGTTAAAGTCTCCATCTGCCTCGCACACAAACTAGCACACAAAGTACACAAAGTAGCATGACCAAACAGATTTAATAATTGATAAAGCCTCCTACACAATACATTATTCAGGAGGCCTTCACCCTCAAGTTTGCCAGTTTCTCCAATTTGCTATTGTGATAAAACAGTGCATAAAAGTGTTCATAGCCGTCTGTATCTAACACGCTCACAACAAGCGTTCAACTTGCACTGCTACAAAATGCTAATCCTGCAAAATAGAGAAATCGCAAAGCCATTGACAGTCATTCAGTGGGCGACTTCCTATTATGCAGATCCACCTCTGCCAAACAAACAAACAAACAACAAGCCATACAAACAAGCCATACAAATTATAACCATCCTTCTTCCTGGAACACACAAACAGCCAAATTAGAGAACACTTGACTTCAACATTCTCAGTTTAAGTCACTGAGGATTGTGTTTTCGCAGGCCCTCATGAATTACAAAGCTGCTTTCAGCGAGGCTAAATGCCATTGTTTACATTCTTGACAGTGCAGTAGATATAGATGTAGTCTCCAATCTCTAACTCCTGGTATCTTGGTACACACAACAAGTTTTTTCTGGGTTGAAAACCAATCTAGAGCATCAGAAAAGCACACCAGGTTTCCTCTTCAATATGTCATCCTATCACTGAGATGAGGGAAGTCATTAAAAGCTGATGGAGCCATGTTGCCATAAACCCATAATGAGTGGAAGCAAACCATTTTCAATACTAGAGCTCTGCAGATTGTCTTCTTTACTGATAAATACTTTTAAAGCACTCCTCCCCCCACCCCCCAACTTAAAAAACAAACAAAAACATTTAGGCTATATTTAGTATTAATCACTGATTTAATCTAGACGCATAGCCAGAAGCCACTGAACTACCATCCGACACCTTGTGGCACTGACTCCTGATTCAGCTAACTGTTCTCTTATAACGAAGGATATCTCCCAGAGAGTGCCTGCTGTTGCCACGGTGAGATGTTGTCAGTCTGTTCAATTATAAGGGGGCTGCTAGGCAGAAGTTGAAGCTGGGAGGGAGAGGAAACGGGGGCCAATTTGCATTTTCACTGAGTTCTAATTCCTCATGAAGGAGAATTTTGCCACTGCGGTTTTCTCTTGTGAGTTTTTTTTTTTTGTAGAGATGCTATCTTATGACGTATTAAAAACCATGGAAATCATTTCAAGCAAATCCCAAATTCGGAGGTGTTAATTTCCTCTCACAATTCTTTGTATTTCCTCTGCTATCAGGACAGGGTGTAAAATATTTACATTTTTTGTGAAAACCTTACAAATGTGAAAACAGGGTTAAAGTTATGGTTACAGCAACCTTAATCATTTCTCATAGTCTTCTATAGTACATTTCCAAATGGCTGAATGTCTTTCTCTTCTATAGGTATTGTAGCAGCAAAAATATCTATCCTGGACTGCTCCCTAAATGCAAGATGTGTAGACAGGCATCCTTGCACTTTCAGGAGAAATAAAACGACACTGGAGACTCCTGCCACACTGGAGCTTGGCCAGTGAGCAGGTCAGAGGAGAGCTGAGGAGCAGGTGGATGCCTGACACTCTAACCCCTCCTGCATGTGCTATAACTCAGCCTTGGCTCAGACCGAAGACAGACAAACATTGTGAATCAGTGAACAGTACACAGTCTGGATCTGTCCAGTCCTACTCTGTTTCTTTTATTCATCAGGCCAGAGCAGAGCAGAGCTCCTTTCACTGAGAGCAACCAGTCTGAATAGAAACTACAGGTCGGTCTGTAGGCGCCTCCGATGATGTAAAGATTAGAAACCCCATACCAGGCTGCCTGTCCTTAACAAGCGGAGCTCGAGCAGACCATGCAGCACTACAGAGCTCAAATGACAGCAGATGTCAGCTCAGAAGCAGGGACAGGGGAGAAGTAGCCATTGAAATGCCATTTGTAGACCAAACGTTATGTCTGGAAGGGAAATAATGAAATTTAGAAAGAGAGCACTAGCCTTTGGTGATATTTAAATTGGATGAAAGTTGGCATATCTAATATATGTGTAATTTTAACACCAGATCTGTGATAATTATGCCTTGAAACTGAAAGAGTATCCAACCCACATATGCATACTCTCTCATTATTTTGGTTAGAGATGCTTTAGATCCTATGCTTAAACAGCCTTAATGAGGGCACTTGGTAGGATTTAGTGTAATTGCCCAAAAGCCACAAAATATACTGGTGTGTGGACTAAGGTTCCTGAGTTACTAACTCAGTATATTTAAGTAATGGTGGTCACAGCATGGATTGTCTGAATAGCCCCAGTATCCTTTTGCACACAGCTTACTCCAAATGTGCCACACTTTCCAAATAGCTTTATACTTGATGGCTGATCTGATGGCATTTTGAGAAAGCCACTTGTGCTGAGTGCTGCATTGTGTTTCTTTTCCACGTGATAATGGCCTCTTCAATATCTAAGACATCACAGCCTGACCTAGCTTCTCTATCTTGATTGAAAATACTGACAGTAAGCCAACTACATGTCTAATACCATCTAGCAGTACCATTAGCCAATGTCAACTACAGAAAAGCCCAGATCGATATCAGTTAAATTAATTACTTTAATGCAAACTAATAATTAAGCTAATGCTCCCTCTGAAAACGCTTTGCCATTTTCCTCTAACAGTTTGCACTTTCAGCTAATTCATCTTCATTCATTTGGGTCCAGGAATTCAGAGGCAGTGGCTGAATGCAGGTCTCTGCCCATTGCAGTGATATTTTTGAAAGTTGAATCACCGTTCCAAACAAATCACTATCAGTAGCGATCATATAGCCTATTTACCATATCACTCTTGATCATTTCTTCCTGTGTGAAGGACAAAAGTCCGGTAGCCTAAAATGGTCTACAACTGGACAACAGTGTGTAAAAGAAAACTGAAGGTTTCCTGTACATTACTCGGATAAAGTTAGAAGTATGATTTAACCGCCCCTTGATACAGAGATTGCCTTTGTTCCGAGACAACTCAGCAGAGGCGGTTTTCACACGCGTCCCATCACTGACAGATGTAAAAACACAAAACACCGATCAATATTATGTTTACCTTTTGGTGTCATTCTGGCTTCAAAAAAGTAGGTTACGGCTTCCAACGGCTTGGGGTCTGTCAACGTTGTGGACTCGCGCTACACAGCGGGCGCTCTGTGCTCCGTGGTCCTTGCATCGCGGTTCCGCACTACAGTGCGATGAATAGGTGCGCGTTTCGGACTCTAGAGAAACAGGATCTCGTGCACCCCGCCCCAGAGGAGCCGCCTCCTCCCATCTCGCTCTGCATAAAGGATGCGTTGTTAACGTTACCTGTGGCTCTTCGCGGTCTGTTCAAGGCGCACAGGGCAATTTCCACTCTTAAACGCGAACTGTTTCTGTGTAGCTGAATTCTAAAAAGTCTTTCGAAGACAGAAGCGACTGCGAGTTACTGATTGCCCCATCCATCTCTACTTTGCCACAGCGTTGCGGTGCTCAGTAGGTGTTGCATCAACTTCAGACTGGCAGGGAAGAGGTATTTATGAAATAACGGTATCAGTGCATGCGCAACAGCAGCTTCGTCTTACTTTTGTAAAATATATCTTATGAAATCACAAAAAGTTTCACAGGATGTGAGGAAAATTAGTAATCTCATAAAGGCTATACAAATAGACTAGGTTTTCCACCAAAAACGATAAGCTGAACTCTGGGCATATAGGCCTAGGCTATCGGCTAGATCTGGGCCTAGGCCTACGCCTCATTTCGTCCCTTGACAACATTTGGTTAACCTTTACAAAGTTTTAGAAGCGGCTGTCTTTGTATGCCATCTCACAAATTCGTTTAAAGTCAATTTGACTTTTATCAAAATTATATTCGGGGAGACTGTCTGAAGTTTGCAGCTGATGACTTTATTAGGCCTACTCGCGAGCTCTCAGTTAATCGGATTCAAAAAAGATGGTCTTCATGGACCTGGTAGCCAATATCTTGCCAAGTGGTATGGGAACCTAAAGGCTATTTACGGTAGGGCCCTCTACCAATGCGAATGTCAGACCAGGCCATACCACTAGTTTGTGTAAGTAGTCTATGGTTCCATCTGCTGGACACAGAGGGTGCTACTGCTGGAGAGCTGATCCAATTAGGTCTGCTTTATAAGCATTACAATAACCCATATGCATTACCTCTGATGCAATCACAAAACACCCTAAAGGCATTTAAACACAACCTCAGTGACAAACCAAGGCTTTTCCCATATACACAATAGAGAGCAGGGTTTCTCAAGAGAGCAGGTTTCATTAACAGGGCTTTAATAAATTAGGAGTAGTGAGAAGGCCATGTGTCTGTGGGGCTGAAAGACTTCCCAAGTCTACAACAGTGCCCAAGAGTGAACTGGTTATAGTTGCATTTAGTGTAGATACACACACTGCAAGAATGTATAATGCATTTGGGAGGAAATCACTCCTCACATGTTTCACAAGTTTTGTCAACAGCTAAGACAATATTAAACATATCATATATTAAAGGTCAAACATGCAAACACACTAGGCCTTTCTATGAACTGCAAAAGCCATGAATGCACATATTGCACATACATCCTTTATACTGCACAAGTTGTCCACAGAACAATGTCTATTTTGTAGTCTTTTTGACCTCTAGGCCTTTGGCAAGCAAACATTATGTCTAACTTACAAAAACTTGATTTCCCGAGAGAGTTAAATGAAAGGCATGGAAGACTGTCAACAAAATAAGCAAAGCAATATTTATTCTGCCTCAACACCCAGATTCTGATAGGTTTAGACAGACCATCTATATCAAATATAAAATACCCTGCAATGCACAAAGGAAATTGCAAGCTGATTTACCACATCTTATTCAAGACTAGGATGCATGCCTCTGTAATACTACAACACAGTGCCAACATTCTCCTGCTATCCCCTTCCAACTATTCACCGATATGTGGTTGTTTATGAATAAATAATTGTGTTTGTGTTTATTCTGTTCATACAACTTCAGTTGTATGAGCACCTGAGGAAAGACCAGAAGGGATTGAGATTTATGAGCATAGCTTTACTTCTGGTGGCCAAATCTGTCATGTCTGTTGAAACTGGTTAATGATACTGTTGAATATCCAAAACAAGTTTTTGTTTTGTGAGCTGATTTTAATGCTATGGAGGTTTTTGTGCCAAAGACCAATTGAGAAGCAAATTTATGGTCACTTCAGATTTTGACTATGACCAGTGTTGGGCAAGTTACTTCAAAATTGTAATGTATTATGTATTACTTATTACTGTCATTTCAAAGTAATTTGTTACATTATAATATTACTGTCTCTGAATTGTAAGGCATTACACTACTATTGTATTACTTTTAAGTTACTTTTACCAAAATATCTAGAAATATGGATTTGGAATTCTAAATGCAGTTTATTATGCTCAATGCAGCTCATTGCACTTCTAATGGAGGCGATGTGGTATAACATAATGACTGAGCTAGGCTTAAGGCTAACAACAGTAGAATGCAATAGGCGCAGTGATGGCTCATGATGCAATACAAGGAACAATCATAGCCAGAATTTGGTTAAAAGCAGACAAAAGGTCGAAGTCTGATCAATTGTGATAGAAATGCTGTAACTTTAGGCTTAGGCCTACTCATTAAAATCAACAGAGAGCCCACTACCTGTATATTGTAACCCAAAACTTGTCAAGATAGGCTACACAGTGCCGCCGCTGGCCATTTTGGTGCCCTAACTGGTGAAATACAGTATTAACCTAAGTATGTCATCATATGGCCAACTATAAAGATGTAATCTGCCTGTTCCCAGGGATGGGTAGTATTTCTGAAACATGTAATATATATTTGTATTTCAAATACAAAATAGTATTTTGTCATTTGTATTTTATTGGGTTGAAGGAAATGGCTCTGTATTTTGTATCAAAATACTTTATTGGTGTGTATTTTTGTATTTTAGAAATACTGCAAAATACTATGTGAAAAACACTTAAAAAAGTAGATACTACACACAGGTGTAATGAATAATTGGTAATTAGGCAACAATGGTTTATTTTTATCGCAAACAGCTAATGTGAGAACAGCTGTGTTCACAGACACTCACAGCTTTTCAGTGACCGCTATTGTTGAAGCATTAGCTCTGGTCTGAAGCACTGGTGTGAAGTCATACGCAAGTAAAGATGACCAAGTTTACCTGTGCAAGTTCACATAAGGACACTGACAAAGGCAAACATGTCCTATTGTCTCCATGCCAATCTTTAACAGAAAAAATGTCAGATATCTCAATGAACCACAATGACATCAATAAATGGTAAGGTGTTTGAATTCCCTTCCTTGTAGCATCCATTTCTGCATTCTACAGTGGGGACAAGTTTAACTTGTTTAATTAAATAACAATTCTATTTCCTTATTTGCTGCATACTTGAGGTTGGAGATGTTAAGGCATATCAAGTTTCTCACATACTGGAACTTCAAGATACATAGCCTTATGATTTTCTTATTCAGTTCTGCACTGGACTTGAATTACGAAATTCGGCACAGATACACAATTATGATTTTGGCCTATTGATTATAATGTGGTTAATTGAAAGCTCTGTCAGTTGTTTTGGATAAGCATCAGCTAGATGACTAAATGTAAATGTAAATTCTTGAATTATTCTTCTGATCACACTACATGAACTTGCATACGGTATACTATTTGGTATGACGGGCCAAATTGTATTGTTTTTTACTATATAGTTTTAATAGGCTAAATGTTTGGGCTATTAAAAAGCTTTTTTTGTAGTGCTTCCATACTTCCTTGAAAAAAGTATTTTGAGTATTTTCTAAATACAAAAATACAGTATTTTATTTTGATACAAAATATGGTTACTGTATTGTGTAGTTTATTTTGATACATTAAAAATTAGAGTATTAGGTATTTTATTTTGAAATACATTCTGATGTATTTTTGCCCATCCCTGCCTGTTCCCAGCAGTACAACACTTTGCGATGGTTAGCTTGTCATCTGTGACGATATATGCTAGGCCTAAGTGACTGACCTATCTGGGTGCGTTTGGAGATGCCTGATGAAATCAGACGTTGTTGAATAGGCATAATTTATCCTGGTGCCACACACCTTGCATGTAGCTGTTCGCTTATTAGAGGGGATGCCGGATCAGGCCACCTGGATCAACTGCCAGTCTCAGGCTTTAAGCATACAAACTGGCCCTATTAAGACTACACATCCTGTTCAACTGCTTCCTCTGCCAAAAACTGTTTCAAAATAAAAGTCCTCACTACAATATTTCACTGTTAAACAATTTAACCCTTTAAACTACTGAACTTTTTAACTGTTCAGCCATTGTAACTGTTACTTGTCATCAACTATGACTCCTACCCACTGTAGCTAGTTAGCATGGTTAGCATGTTAGCATTGCTAACATTGTTAGCATTTTTAAGCAAAACTGCTAAAAATTATTAGCTAAGTTAGCTAAGTAACATGGTTAGCATAGTTAGCATGCTAGCCGAACCTGATGGCGTTAGCTAACGTTAGCTAGTCAGCTCACTCACATTCGAAATGCAATGAGGGGGGGAACCGTAGGATAACGTTAACGTGATCTTTATGAAATACATGTCATTCAGCATCAGGTGTGGTCGTTATCAACGAGTTTGTGATTAAGTTACTGTTCTTCGGGTTAACAGTGGAAGCAATTAATGGGACAATATTTGCTTTAGACCTGTTGTAGCTTGTTATCTTGCCAGACATAAAATCTTATGGCGCTATGAAGTGAACCACGAGCTGAACTTGTGATCAGAACATGACATGAACTCGGGTACATCACTTGTGAACGACGGAGGTTTCGGTTATGAACTTCAGGCCAGGGGAGCTGTAGATGCAAACACTGTACTGTACTGTACACGTGTCACCCCTGCCTTCTGTCACTTGCCTACCCTGTCCTGTCCTGTGCCACTACCACTGTTCTAACCCGGGACAGTGGCACGAGACAAGAGCGTGGCCGTGGGACAGTGGCACGTGTGCAGTTCAGTATCACTTTTTGGCTTCAACTGCTGTTGTTGGATGTCAGGTTGCAGTCAATTTATTCTACATTTTAATATACATTTCTGAGGTCTATATCACCACAGCAGGTCGATGTTCTTAAAGGAATAATTTTCATTGCAATAACTTTGCAGATGCTGAAAGTGACATGACAAGAGGACATTGGCTGTCTTTAGGTAAGTGGCCCTTGTAAGTAGGATATTTTTTTTTACCTTGTATGGATAACTGTGAAGTGTAGTCAGGTTAACAATGCTCTAAGGGCACATATTTGGTCCATCCATAGAATCAGAACAATGTTAGCAATGATGTAGTCTAGTTAGCTGTAGTGGGTATACTGTGATATGTAGTCTTGTTAACTGTAGTGGGTATACTTTAATCAACCACAAATGTTAATATGTACCCTTGTCTATTTTAAGCGGGTATACTGAGATGGTGATGCTTTTTATGTGGGTATACTGTGCATTCCTGCGTTCCATGTAGACTACAGAACTGAATGTTAGTAATCAAATATGATATATTTAAAAACAGCACTCACTGATGCATTAACTTATTGTTATTGTAGTACACCTTTTTTAATTGTCCTACAGTTGTGGAGAGAATTGCTTTAAAAAGGTTACCAAGTTGTTAGTCGCTTTGGTTAAAAATGCGTAAGCCTAATGTAATGTAATGACAAAATAAATGCATAAAACGTTTTGTAGATTTGTACAATTACATACATTTATTAAACAATTACAAAATATAATTGGGTAAGAGACTTAATGAAATTAACACATCAGATCTAATTGGTTATTATTTCTAATAAAGATGTTTAGTGACCAACACATGTACAGCAGGTACCTCATGACACAAACATGTCAGTTTTCTCAGCCCTGCTTTTGTCTTCCACAGGGACCGGGTTGACAAGTGGTTATTGGAGTGATTGCAGATGGGCTCCCCCTATTAAGTCAGGTTCTGCTCAAGGTTTCTTCCTGGAATATGGGAGTTTTTCCTTGCCACAGTTGCCATATTGCGTGCTTGTGGGGGGTAAGAGGGTTAAGGCTGCCAGTCTTATGACGTCATTTTCTATATTTTTGATATGTTGTTGAGTAGATCATAAACAGCAACGAAAAGTGATTGATAATGACTGACTGACTATTATTGTGTTATATGCTTCAAATGTAAAGCACTTTGAGCTGCATTCTGTGTATGAAAGGTGCTATACAAATAAAGCGTATTATTATTATTATTATATTATTATTATTATTGAGTGGTGGTTGGAGTGAGGAATAGGCTGCTAGAGGCTGCTGGAGCAACAAGACTCCCTGAAGCTGAGACTGGAAAGGGCAGGCCAAGTACTTCCATGGCAACAAGCAAGGTGGGAGGCATGGGTTTAGGTGCAGAAGGATTTCGAGTCTTCCTTGCCTTTTTGCTTTGACTCTTGCTTCCAAGATGGCCATCATCCTGTCGCTTTTTGTTCCTATCAGCCCTAATTGATTTTGCTTCAATACGAAGCCTCAGCCTGATGTATGTGTTGACAATTTTTAGTTTTAGGTCATGGCATGAAGGCAGTGTGCTGTGCAGGAGCATGGCCTCTCTCTGTAGTAGTGCCACTGCATTGGCTGACTCCATAAGGGAATCGGTCGTCCTTGCCCGGAACAACTGGTCCACTTTGCTGATGAGATCGAAGGCCTCTTGTGATGGACGGTAAAGGGCACCTCTCTTGAACTCCTTCAGTTGTTGTAGCAGTACGCTACATTTGCTAGTAGCACCATCATTGCTATTGTCTGCAACAGCATGCTGGCATTCCTCACAACGCGAGTTACTGATTACCCTCTTAACAATATATCCTGCAAGGTAATATAATACACAGGCATCTGTTTTGGTTAAGGTAGGTGTTGCTGTTGCAGGTGTTGCTGGGTCTATCAGTTCCTCCAGCCTCAGACCAGGACTGCAGATGGTGTCGAACCAGTGGTCTACCTTCTCAAGGAACCAAGATGTTGTGAGGTAAGACTGTGGCCGTTGCTCCTCCTCAGCCAGGTATTTCAGGCCAGCACTGGTCGCTCTACTGAAGACGTGTATGGCAGGTGACAATGACACCGAGATTGAATAAATATGTGCTGTTGGGGTCAGATCTTTGAAAAGTTGGGATCTCATTTGTCTGCTGCATTGAAGTTGGTCAACAACAAAAATGGGAATGATTTTGCAGTCATGAAGGATAAATTGGTATGTACTGTGATAGTATGTACTGTGTCTCTGTGTTAAGGGCCGTTCACACCAGGAACTGTAACTATAAATGCGTCCACACTGACCAACAATAACAAAAGTCTCTCCTTGTGTTGATGAATTTGCTGGCTAAAGTTCAATGGATTCGGATTGCCTGTCAGCTTTTTATTCTCAAAAAAACTCTTGACAGATATAGTTGGGAATCACATTTTTAGTGTTATCATTATAGTTCATGTGTGGATGTAAGGTCTGGCTCCCCCAACCGACCTTGCAGAGGTCGGCCGTGTATGGGTATGTAAAACTCTTGCTGGTCTCTTTGGTTTCTGGTAATAACTTGATGTGGCATCTGTGACTGTCTTGTACCAAGTGTACACTGACTGTTACCTGCTCTCTCCATTCTCCACTGTGCCTGTTCTTACCTAGGACCAAGGATGCAGAGGACAAGATGGGTGTGCGGTATGACTGAAATGATCAGAAAAGGTCAGAAGAGGCCCTTACACAAAGGTTTTTCTTGATCCAGCATCAGCATCTCCAACACCTCCTGTAGCACTCCAGACTCCAGCCAAATGTGCTACCTCTTCCTTACATTAGCCCTCTTGTAGGTGTGCATAGTGTATGTAGAGCATCCTTTCCACATTGTGTCTTCGGTTGTTCACACACAATTATTGTTCAGACTTGGGAATCTAAAATGTTTTTCAGAATGTCTTTGAAAATCTAAATGAGTGTCTGCCCTCCTTTTTATGTTGCAGTCTCACCATCTCCCTCACAGCCTTTTTTGTGTTTTGTTCCTGTTCTTGTTGTTGAAACACACTTATTCCACACATTGCAAATTTAATAAACAAATCTAGTGAAAACCTAAAATGTATCAGTCATCCTTTTTATGCTGTTATAAGTGCTTTATTGAAACCATTGATTGCTTTATTGAAACTGAGTTACAAGTGTGTTATCGAAACAGTGGCTGTCCTGAACAAACTGTTAAACAAACTTACTTTTAACACAGCTGTTGATTGTGAATTGTTTATGTACTTTTGACATGTTTATGGCTTGGTCTTAAAATATTATCAAGGATGAGTGGTGGCCACCTTTAGGCTATTTGTTCAAAATTAACTAATGAACAGATTGAATGCATTGATCAAACTTACTTGTAACATAAGCTGTTACTGATCGCCATTTATATAATTATTTGCTAGATGTTTATGGCTTACTCTTAAAATTGTCAGAGCTGTATGTGGTCGGCTTACATTTAGGGTGGCCACCTGTATCTCCTCAAAAGAGCTGGAGAGGACACAGAACACATCAAAAGCCCACAGTAACATACAAAATAGGATACATTGTCGAAATACCTATACATTATACATGACGGGAGACAGGTAAATGAAGGATCCTAAAGAAAAGACAACAGTAATGTTGGAACTGCCAAACAATAGGCTACTGTAGAATTCTGGGGTATTCTGATGTGTTCATATGTTAGGCTACTTCTGTGTGTAGTAGTCTATACAACAGGGAGAGGTCCATATTATTGTACATAACTGTGCTTTAGGCCTGTGTACCAGCAAGAAGGTCATAGGCCTACAGCCCAATGTTTAGGAACAGCCGAGGAACATCAGTGATAAAACTTCAGAACGATGTTTGCAGAGCAATTAAACTCTCTAGGTCATGGGCACTATCATGTAAGCATGCTAACGTCATAACACTTAAACTCATGTTTGGTTTGTTTCAATGTTTCCCATTATCGTTGCCGTCTATCGCATAGAAATAACATGGCAGCGCGAGGGCTGTTTGGAACTGTTGAAGCGTACGTGAACCACGTGACCGCTCGGCGGCGACTTCAAAGAGTGTCGCAACTCTCTTTTTCTATGGCTCTGGTTCTAAGCATACAATCTAACTCTACCTGAACTACACATCCTGTTAAAGTGTTTCCTGTGTGTCAAAATAAAAGTCCCAGCCATCTCTCATGCATTCAGCATTTTATCTCCAGAACGGCTTGACGTACATGCTTCAAATTTGGTACGAGTGTTTTTATAGACTCAAAGGTGAAGTGAGTTGATGTTGGAGGTTGAAGGTCAAATGTCAAGGTCAAAAACACCTTGAGTGTGATCTCAAGAATGCCATGTCACAAGATTCAAATTTGGTTACTCCAAAAGCACCTTTGCAGGTATCACAATTACCCCATCAACCAGCTAGCAGCAAGCTCAACAGCCCCACCAACACCCTAACCAGCAGATTGCATCCCCTCGTGTAATTCCTCGGAATTGCATTTCTAGTTTCCTCTGTGCAGTTAGTTTTTGTAACCGAAAGTAATGATAAAAGGCACAACTCCGGGAGGACTTCTTGTCGCCATGGTCAATGCATTTATATCTGAGTGTGCGCACCACGTAGCGCATGCGTTACATTTCACATTATGGCAAAGGGCTCGTTATGTTTCACAAAGTATATAAGTAAAATAAAATAGAAATACATGAATAAATTTAGATTAAAAAAGCAATAATTGGATGAAATACAGCTTGTTCAGGAGTCTCGAAGCTCGAGTCCGAGTTAAGTCTGAAGTCTTTTGACTGGAGTCGCAAGTCAAGTCTGAAGTCACTGTTTTTGCGACTTAAGTCCAAGTCCCCATCTTGTTTACATTTCTATCCCTTCATTCTCTTTAATTGAAGTTCACAGCACGAAGCTGACATGAAGAGCATTTATGCTTTAACAAGAATAAAAAAAGATTAGCGTGGCACCGCTCTAGATGAGTCATTAAATGAATTGTGCTATTTCGCGAGGTAGGCTATAGAGATCTTTCGGTTTCACACACGAAGT
Organism: Alosa sapidissima; assembly: GCF_018492685.1. Taxonomy (NCBI): domain Eukaryota; kingdom Metazoa; phylum Chordata; class Actinopteri; order Clupeiformes; family Clupeidae; genus Alosa; species Alosa sapidissima. Next base: position 9,410,188 of record NC_055969.1, read on the forward strand.
GCACTTAACTGTTCTTCATATCCTAGTTGTCTGATAAATTGAAATTAATGAGCGTAGGCTTATGTCCATCGAGTCAGTTGCAGCCAGCCACAGTCATCTTCAACCAGTAACCGGAGATACGTTCTGCTATTTGCGCAGTTGTTTGCGAATATGTATCAAAACATAACACCACTTAATTTCAGGTTAAAATGCATTGTAATGCGCGTTACTGAAGTTTGTACCGAGTAAAATATTACCCAATAGTTTTTTTGTAATGCCTTACATTACCGCGTTACAGCAAAAAGCAATATGTTACAGTAATTACATTACTTTTGTAAGTCGTCCCAACACTGACTATGACTAATAAAATGACTAATAAAATGGCCCAGCCTATGCTTGATAAACAACATATGTTATCATCAGCGGTGAAATGAATATGCAACTGTAATCATATCTTCACTTAGCTCTTCTGTCAATGGCTGAAATGCTTTTTACTAGGTATGCACGATAGGCTATATCGGCGGCCGATAGCCTATATTATTAGCCGATAAGTGAAAAAATGAAAATATTATCGGTCCGATATAACAGAATTCTGGCCGATAATTTGCGCCGATATTTTTTAAAGTCCTAATTTAGGCCTATGTAAGTGTGGCAGGGAAGAGGTGAATTTGTTGCATCGACTACGCCACCTAGGGGACGGGAGGCTGGCCCCCAGGACAAGGAACTAAACTAGATTAACCCCTGAGGGTAATTAGAGCACACAGGTTCGTAAACCCCAAGGATCCGGAGACATGCATTGCATCAACGATATTTATTCCAACAAGACATTATTACAGTTGCACAGTAAAACATGACCATACAATTGACACTCTGACGGAGAGGTCCCACCGACACAGTGACCAGGGGGCTGCTATATAAGCACTGTAGCTATGGGGTTGACTAGCACCTTGCTATTGGGCGAGTGACCTGGTCTCAGGGGAGGGGTAACTAGAGCAGGGGAGATGCTTACCACAGCGAGCCGGACTACTGCAGGACAGAGGGGAGGGGGTCCAGAAAATACACCATGTGTGAGAGAAACACTGCAATCCAAGCAAAAGACACCTCAATGTGCACACAGCAAGGGAAAGTGAAGGCCTCCACCACGAACTCAGTCCTCCGCTCACGTGGGCCACACTGCTCCTGTCTGACAGGGGAAGAGGAGACACAAGCACTGATTAACAGAGTGGTTGATCTTACAAGCCAGGTATGCTAGCAGTACTACAAATGGCTACTTATCTTAAGCAGCAGGTTTGGTGCTCCAGCTCCGCACGGATCAATGGTCAAATGGGACAGCCACCCTGGTCACAGCATTGGGATTGTAAACCGGCATGCATACACACCCACGCACATACACACCAACATGCACATGCACAGCAAGCAGGGTAGCCACACAGACAGACTGGGGGTTATCCCAAGCTGGGGAAGAACAGCAATCCTGGTCACAGCATTGGGATTATAAACCAGCATGCATACACACCCACGCGCCCACACACACACACACACACACACACACACACGCACGAGTAGAAACACAGGCAGAACGGGGTTTATCCCACAACCAACAAATAAAAGTACAAAGTGCATGCAGGTTAGGCCAGAGAAACGGCGACACAGCACTGCATAGCCCAAGCATGTATTGGAACAAACAAAACAAAAGTCCTAGCACCAGCCAGAGCCAGTGGCTAGAAAGATCACAGACTAAACAAATATCCTAATAATTGGACATGACATTACTAAAAGGAGACAAATACAGCAGTCTCTTAGGATGTGGGAACAGCCGATGAGTATAGCCAGCATATAGGCCAATCTGTAAAGCACAACAAAAGCTCAGAGCTGGCGATCCTATGCTCCACTTACAGGTACGAGGAGGAGAGACAACGCACTCATCACTCTACTGCTGATAGCAAACTAACACCAACAAGTTTCTCGCGTTGCGGTCCACTGGACGTAATGCATACGAGTTTCCAAAGCAAATACCAACCGCGCTGTTGAGCCAGCGGTTTCACCTACACGCACACCAAGCTACCGGTATCCCACGTCTCTAACCAGGAAGTCCTTTCACTGACTGAACGACGTTCCTGTCAGTCGAAAGCCACTTCCTTAAATACTAATCCAGGGTACGCCCCCCTAATTAATAACCGGTTAGTCAAGATGACTCAAGGGGAAACCCATTTCACCACATAAGGTCCGTCTGGCTACACTGAGCTACTTGAGCTTGGTTGGCTATACTTTTTCCTCAATGTAATGTCAGCGGTGTGAATGTATTTCACCACTCTAACAAAATCTGTGGATATGCGTTTATTTTGGAATCTGTGCATCTCAAAATCCTCTCGTGAATGATCCGCCATTTAACCTTAACAGAGCGGAGCTCAGCCCTGAGCCGTCTTGTGCTGGTGTGTTTGCACTTTAACGCGCTGGTCGGGGAAACAAATAAACAAACTCGTTAGTGGGATGAGTCCATGAGTAGGCCTAGTTCTAAGTTGTGTTTTAGTATATTTGCATTACTTTAGCTTGGGTTTTGTATTATTACCTAGAAATATGCTAACCATTCGTGCTTCAGTTCCAGACAGGTCATCATAATAAGTTATTAACACCTTCGGGGCTAACTCCTTTCATTTCTGATGCAGCAGGTTGTGCGCAACAGAGTAGACGGACATAAGATACAGTCTGATGAGTTGCAGCTTTATTCAGTTACCCGCAGTTGAAACTAAACCTAAGTTTCCCTCACAAACTCTGATTTGGTCGCTGTAGCTTATTCCAAGCTGAGCCGTTTATGAGCGTTTAGTCCTAAATGAAAACGATTCAACTCTCTAGCCACTTGTTATGGATGTTGAGCATTGAGGTACTAGCGACACCTAGTGGTATGTTATGTTATGCTGCGCCCCATAATGCTGTGCGCAGCTTTTGTACATCATTCAATAAAAGCTTGAACAGAAACATGGTGTCAGAAGCGGTCTAGCTGATATAACGTTAAAAGAGTGTATAGAACCAGCAAATATGGCGAACAATATGATTCCAGCACCAGAGGGCATGCAGATGTCCGGAGATCTGGCGAAGAACTGGGAGGTTTTCCGTGCGGAATTCGAGGACTTTGTGCTAGCAGCGGGCCTCGATGAGAAGTCGGAGGAAGTGCAGGCAGCCTCGCTACGACGGCTAATGGGTAACGAGTGCCGCCATATCTATATGCACAATGTGATGTTGGACGATGGGCAAAAGAAAGACCCTACCGCCATCCTAGATGCTCTGGGGGAGTATTTTAGGCCGGCGAAAAATGTGATTTATGAAAGATATAAGTTCGGATGCTGCAAACAGGAGACTGATGAACCGATAGACAGTTTCCTAACGAGACTACGGGAAGGAGCTGCATCGTGTGAGTATCAGAGGCTAAAAGACGAGATGATTCGGGACAGGCTCGTGCTTGGTGTCGCGAGTGAAAATACCAGAAGACGCTTGTTGCGTGAACGGGAACTGATGTTACCAACAGCGGTTGAAATTTGTCGTCTGGCGGAACTGACTGAAAAGCGCATGAAAACTATGGAGAGCCCACAAGTGCAGACGGACAGTGTAAACGCAACAAACAAGCAATACGAGCGACGTAAACATCAAGAGAAGAGGGCAAGAGATATACAGCTCGCTTGCAAATACTGTGGAAACAGCCACAAGCGGGGCAGAGAGCAATGTCCAGCCTACGGTAAGGTATGCCGAGCGTGTGGCATCTCAAACCATTTTTCTAAAGTGTGTCAGGCTAGCAGCAAGACAAAAAAAAGTAAATGTGCTGGAAGATGTTGAGCAAGGGGACACAGATACGGATGACCTGTTCCTAGCCACAGAATGCATTAGCAATGTAAAATCAAAGGGGCTTAAATGGTTTGTACACCTACGTTTGAACAAGAAAAGGCAAGCATGTCAGCTAGATACAGGTGCCACTTGTAACGTGATGAGCAGCAAGATCAAAGAGAAGTTGTCACCTGGAACAGCTCTACATCCAAGTACAACCAAGCTGAAACTATATTCTGGGGAAACTATGCTGTCACAGGGGAGATTCCACACAGAGTGCGTCATTAGAGGAGAAAAGCATGAACTGATTTTTGAAATAGTGGAAACTCGGCAGGAGCCTCTCCTCTCTGGGGCCACATGCGAACGCCTAGGCCTAATGTCATTCACAATCCCCGAAGAGCTGCATAAAATGGAGGGCGATCGATGCATGCCCCTCACTAAAGAGCAGCTGATTACCAACTACGCGGACATCTTCAATGACCCAATCGAGTCAGTCCCAGGTGAGATACACTTTGAGCTCGACCCAAACGTGCCTCCAGTACAATGTGCACCTCGAAATGTTCCAGTAGCGTTGAGGGAGAGGGTCAAGAAAGAGCTGGACAGGCACATCAGCGCAGGCAATATCACACCAGTGAGCGAGCCCACGGCGTGGATAAGTAACATGGTGACTGTAGCTAAACCAGATAAAATAAGACTGTGCATCGACCCCAAACCGCTTAACCGAGCATTGCTGAGGTCTAACTACCACATGCCAACTCTGGAGGATGTGTTGTACAAGCTGCCCAAGGCCCGTATGTTCACACTGGTGGATGCTCGCGACGCTTTCCTACAGTGCAAGCTTGATGACGAAAGCAGCCACTTGACGACCTTCTGGACACCGTGGGGTCGCATGAGGTGGCTCAAGCTTCCATTCGGTGGCTCTGTATCGCCTGAAATCTATCAGCGCAAACAGCACGAACTGCTAGCAGGCCTGGCTGGCATCGAACCAATAGCGGATGACATTCTGGTGGTTGGGTGTGGCGACACAGAGGCAGATGCGGAACGGGATCATGACACTAACCTGCGTGCTCTCATGGAGCGATGCAGAGCTGTGAAGCTGAGGCTGAGCGAGCGCAAGCTTCAGTTCAAACTTCAAGCAGTCCGCTTCCACGGACACATACTGTCCTCAGAAGGACTGAAGATTGATCCAGAGAAAACGCGGGCTGTGTTGGAGATGCCGACTCCTGCGGATACAAAAGCTGTCCAACGCTTCATCGGCTTTGTGACTTACCTTGCGAAATTCCTGCCAAAGCTCTCAGAGGTCTGTGAGCCACTCCGCAGACTCCTGGATAAGGACATAGAATGGCACTGGCTAGCCAAACATGAGGACGCGGTGCAAGAAATAAAGCGACTGGTCTCAAACACACCCGTTCTCAGATATTATGATGTCACAAAGCCTGTCACTGTCCAGAGTGATGCCAGCATGAATGGGCTGGGAGGCTGCTTGCTGCAAGGGGGGCAGCCAGTGGCTTTTGCCTCAAGAGCCCTGACACAAACTGAGCAAAACTACGCTCAAATAGAGAAAGAGTGTTTGAGCATAGTCTTTGCATGCCAAAGATTTCACCAATACTTATATGGCAGAGAAAAGGTCACTGCTGAAACAGACCACAAACCATTGATTACAATCTTCAAGAAGCCCCTACTAAGTGCACCGAAACGTCTCCAGGGAATGCTGATGCAGCTGCAGTGTTATAACCTCGACGTGGTGTACAAGCCCGGGCCAGAAATGTACGTCAGTGACACTTTAAGCCGAGCTACTCTGCCTCACCAAGGGCCAGACACCCCACACGTGCGACATGCAGTGTTTGTCACCCAGACAGAGTACTCACAGTTAGACCAAGCCCAGCACCTGAATGTCACTGCTTTCAGATTCCGTCAAATAGCACAGCACACAGGAACGGATGATGTGCTCCAAGAGCTGAAGTCAGTGATTCTAGACGGGTGGCCGGACTTCAAGGAGGACACCCCACTGGCAGTGCGGGACTACTGGCCTTTCCGGGATGAGCTGAATGTGCAAAATGGTGTGCTATACAGGGGACAGTGCATTATCATCCCAAAGGCCCTGAGAGCAGAGCTACTCAAGCGCATACACTATAGCCACATGGGTGGCGAGGCCTGTTATAGACGGGCCAGGGATACCCTCTTCTGGCCGGGCTTGAGGGCACAAATCAAGGACTACGTAGCCAACTGCTCAGCATGCAATGAATATGCAAGGAAGCAGCAGAAGGAATCCATGATGTCGTATGAGATACCCACACGTCCATGGCAAACGGTGAGCATGGACATCTACTCCTATGCGGGCAAGGAATATCTCATCATTGTAGACCACTACTCAGATTACTGGGAAATTGACCAGCTGCCAGATCTATCAGCTGACACGCTTATCACACGCTGCAGAGCCCAGTTTGCGCGTTATGGGCAACCTGACACAGTGATCTCTGATAATGGCCCGCAGTTTGCGTGTGAACAATTCAGAAAGTTCGCAACAAACTGGGGTTTTGCCCATGTCACATCCTCCCCCCGTCATCCAAAGTCAAACGGCAAGGCCGAGTCGGCAGTGAAAATAGCTAAATCACTCTGCAAGTGGGCAAAAGCAGATGGCACAGATGCATGGATGGCTATCCTGCACTGGCGCAACACGCCCACAGAGGGGTTAGACAGCAGCCCCGCCCAACGCTTAATGTCACGAAGGCTCAAGACCTCGCTGCCAGTTGCAGACAGCCTGCTACAGCCACATGTGGTGGCCGACGTGGCAGAGAAGTTGCAGTGGAAAAGGCGGATGGCGAAATCCTCCTATGACAAAACCGCCAGGGACCTCCCTGAGCTGAATGTGGGAGATCGGATCAGGATGAAACCACTGCCAGGTGATCGCACAGGAAGATGGCCGCTGGGCCAATGCATCCAGAAAGTTGCTCCTCGCTCATTCGTAGTGGATGTCAACGGCACACTTTATAGGCGCAACCGTGTGGATCTTCGAGCAGCAGAGCGCTCAGCGGAAGTACAACCGACCAGAAAGCCAGAGCCGCACAGTCCTGAACAGAGACATATGACTGGGAAGTCGGCCTCAGCCGAGACCGGGCATGGGTCAGGCCAGGGCAAGCCAGAAGGAATGGAAATCGCACCCCCCACAAGCAGTTCGGCTCCTTGTGCCCCGAGTACACCGCGGGCTGGGCTGGGCCCTACACCGGAGAAGCACAGCGGCTCACCGGGCCATGCGGTTTTCACACGTTGTGGCCGCCTCTCACGCCCGCCTCAAAGACTGGACTGGTGACCTACGAGACACATGAGAACATGGGTTCGACTAGGGTGTAGGCGGATCGCTGCCCTTACCAACGCCCACATACACACGCACACACAGACAGTGGCAACACACACACACATGGAGATATCTCACGAGAGACTGTAGGTCTGTTTAAAAAAAAAAAAGGGAATAGTTGTGGAATTACTCAAATGCAACGCATGTTCTACTGTTAAACTATTAGCAGAGTTGTTGAGATGTTTGATTGCTAAACTACAGTAAGGGAGTTGTGGATAGGGATGTATGTTATTACAGCCTGCAATACTTATTAAAAGGGAAAGAGTTTAAAGTGTTTAATATTTGAACATTAATCTAAAGGAAGGAAGATGTTATGGATGTTGAGCATTGAGGTACTAGCGACACCTAGTGGTATGTTATGTTATGCTGCGCCCCATAATGCTGTGCGCAGCTTTTGTACATCATTCAATAAAAGCTTGAACAGAAACACCACTCACTTGCAATTCAATGACGTCAGGTTCACTTAACGGAGCCACACATACTGTAGGGCTAGGCTACTGTTATGTTGTTGACTGCCGTACTATTGAGGACTATTGTGAGTTCTGTCCATCATTTGTTGGTAGGTAAAAACATTTTCAAGAGTAGGACTAATATTATCGGTTATCGTATCGGTATCGGCCACAACAAACCAATAAATATCAGTTATCGTTATCAGCCCTAAAATTCCATATCGGTGCATCTCTACTTTTTACAGTGATTGATTGGACATTTGAATGACTATTGTCCAAATACTGCCATCTAGTTGACAATCTTCCACGAATGACAAATCCAGCATTGCCTGTCACTACAATGTTTTTATTATAACAAGACATTTTTTCAGTGCTTTGCATTAGGCCTATGTTTTCTTTTCTGTCTCAAGCCTTAAACCGTACTTGTTAATATTTGTGTTGGCTCACATTTGCTTAGGCTATTTGAACTGATAAAGATATCAACATGGTAAAGCAATTAGCCTACACTCAAAACGGTGAATAGGCCTGCATAAGAATATTTAAATAGGTCTATTTCAGGATCATAACAATATCCTGAACACCCTATAGGCCTATCAGCAAAAATACCTTGGTAGGTATAATGCCAGGTATAATGAATGCAGGTTTATTAAGGATTTTTTTTGTTACTGTCAGTCGCTGTTAACGGTCCCATGACTTCGCAATCCTATAACTTCCTTCAGGGAAGAACACATTTGGAGGCGGAGTTGGGTTAAAATTCGGGTTACGATATGAATGGTGAATCTCTCATGATGGACCATCTGTAACTGACAGTGAAATACATATAGCCTATATTGTTTTCTTTACAACTTGCTACACACAAGCAAAAGTCATAGAGGTAAGATCACATATAACTAACCGTTCGTTTTTTTTCTAGGTAATGGAGTTGCTGTTATTTTTTTCAGCCTTAACAAAATAAGAAACAGCCATTACTTAAAATGTTATATGTGCATCTGCTGCCTTAGAAACAAATGTAGACGACTAAATGTTTTCTGATTGTGTGGATCACGGATTTCATGGAATGGTGATGTCTGCATTTCTGCAGGAAATCACGAGTATGGCACAAGCCGCCGCTGCTGACAACAGGACAATGACAGCCAAACTAATAGTCAAGTGCGTAAACTAACATTGATTGTTGTCGAATCTAGGCTACAAAGTAGGCTAGGCTCACTTTTTAAATAACGAAGTAGCCTATATCCTTAAACTCGCGTGTAACTTTTCATGCAGGCTATCTGTGGTTTTAGAACTCTCCGAATCTGGCTGGATTCTAACATAATTTTGCAATGTTCGACCGAATAAAGTGGTGGTCGAGCCTGCAACGGGCAAGGCCCGCGGAAAATGACACTAGATATGCCGACATTTTTCATAACTCAGTTTTAAGATTTTATAAACAAAACGACGGCATATATGTGAGATTCTACAAAATGCAGATTATGGGCGTTTCTCCAAAGGTCTCTGTCCAGAGTTTGTGCCAGAGATAGCCTACAATGTCCTGTCGCATTACGCAAGGAGGTGCGCTATTTTGCAAAATAGCCTCCTGTTGAGACAAGCGGAGTAAAACTTAAATCTGAGTGACGCCAAACTAGCTGACTTTTCAGATCTTCAGTAACTCACGGCGCGCCCCCTCTGCAGGTGCACTACCAGATCAACATGTCACGCTACCTGAGATTCTTCACAGTCGTTGGAGACCAGGATCAGGGTGACACTGCGTGGCAGAATGAAGAGCTCCATGAGGCCAGTGAAGACCTGGAGCCGGCTACCGGGCAGCAGCTGGCGCGCATCACTTTTAGAGATGCCCTATGCCGACTCTACAGCTCCGAGAGATTTCAGGTGGAGTAGGCTAGACAGAGATGAATTGGATACGATTATTGCTTATCAAACCGGTAGGCTAGTTTTCACATAATGTCAACCATTTTGGTGGTAATATTTATCACTGTAGGTATTTTTTAAAACTAGGATTACAGTCAATGTCCTCATTTGACAACTTCCTAATTATTATTATTTTATTTATTATTTATAGGGACAACAATTAATTAATCAACATGTCTGTAAATGTGCCAGTGTTAGCCGGCCGGCTAATTTTCAACTGCAGTCCTTAGAAATAACCATTAATTGACTGGGCCAGTTGTTTTTAAATGCTAAGTTCTTGTCTCTGAAAGTAGGCCTAGGCCTACTGCCCACAGGATTTGTATATCAGTTCTCTCTTGTAGAGGTGTTGGTCTGATCATATGATGTATGTTTTTCAGATTGTTGTGGTCTGTATGGTTATTCTGGATGCTGTGTTTGTACTCTGTGAGCTTCTTATGGATTTGTCCATAATACAAGCTGACGCTGGCCATATTGCCCCACAGGTAGGCTATGTCAGTCATTCTTACATTAAAGTGTGCTATCTTAGTGTGTGTACGTAATTATGTAGCAGGGAGGAGATGTATTAATCACTATTGACCATAATTATTGAACAAGTTATTGTCAGGACAATTTAATAAGTGAAGCTATTTTTGATTTGTCATGCTACAGTTTCAATAAATTTCAACAGTGCATGAATTTATCTTATACAGTGTACAGCTATGCTCAGTGAGGATAATCTTTATCAGCTAGTTTCTTAGCTTAGTCCAAGACTAAAAGCTTTTTTTAATGGAGAGTTTCATTTACTTTTTCTCTTTGAGTCTAGGACTTTAGGGTGCACTCTTAACATTAGGGTGCACTCTTTAACACTTTAGTGCACATTCTAAGACAGTTGTTGATCAATTTGGAGACAAATGCTTTCTGTGCAGTGGATCAAACTAAATATTGCCTCATAGAATATACTAGTTAATGGAATAATGGATGACATGGATTGGTTGTTACACGTTATTCCCACCATTGTCTCCTGATCATTGGTAGGTCTTCCACTACCTCAGCCTGGCCGTGCTCACCTTCTTCATGGTGGAGCTAGCGGGGAAGATGTACGCCTATCGTTTGGACTTCTTCAAGCACAAGTTTGAGGTGTTTGATGGAATGGTGGTGGTGGTGTCCTTCATCCTGGACATTGTGTACATCTCCAGAGAGGATGCCTTCGATGGCATGGGATTGCTGATTCTGCTCAGGCTGTGGAGGGTGGGCAGGATTGTCAATGGTGAGCCCTTTGAGATTTAAAGCAACATGATGTAAGGATGGGCATACCACTTAGTGTAAATTCTTAAAGTTCTGGGGTACAGTAAAGGGGTATCGAGTGTGTTGAAAAGTTTGTTCCTGCACAGTACATCAGTTACATTGTGCAAAAATACCAAGAGTGTCAGGCAGACAGTGGCAATGGCAGATGTCATTCTCCCTATTATGAGTAAGTGTACCATCAAAATGAGTTTCAGGTTATTTAATTTAACACAGTTTGAATGGTGTTGGTATAAAATATGATGTGGTAAAGATGTGTCTCTGTTCTGTTCTCTGATAGTACACAATCACTGGAAGGTAGATAAACACATAGTTCCCATCAGACATCTATATGCACTACGCAGTTCTACGCTCCAGGATGTCTTACAACTCATTCTTTCACTCGTTGGGATTACCAGTAGTTGTGTAAGCCTTTCTCTTTACTTTTTTACAGGTGTCCTGATGTCTGTGAAGAATCGTGCGAATAACAAAATTCAGAAACTGAAGGACAGTAACAATCACCTCATTCAGAGAGTCAATGAGCTACAGGACAAAAATACAAAGATGGTAAGTGCACTTCTATGAAATGCCTCAGTCCACAGGTAAATCAATAGCAATGGTCAGGGTCTTCTGCTTTTTTCCCCATGATCAGTAGTCTTGCCATCAGCATGTGCATACTTCATACACAGCAGTATGTTAAAATCTAGCATCCTGACTATAAACACAGTCATTAAGGTGGCTGTATGAAAGTCACCATTAATTGGAATTTATGTTATTCTGTCCTAGGAACAAGAGAATTCTCAACTACGCTCACTTTTGCAGCAACACAGAATCCAGTTTTGATGTTTCCAGAAGCAAAAATAATGGATCTATGATACTATGAAGCAACAGATTTTTGCACTTGATGCTTTTGCTTTTGCTAAGCATGTGACAAAGGGAGACTATTTACACGATCAATGTAGAAATCAAATGTATTTATATAACAGTGCCATCAAATAATGGTGTTTTTCATGAAAATATACAGTGATGAATCAGTGAGCTTACAAGTCTGCAGTCTGTACAGAATCAAATTATGTTTGATGCAATTCCTAAACAATAGTGTATTTTCTTTTGAACTTATTTTGTTCAAATTGATTTTACATTTAACTTCCTTACAAACACAAGGACATTCTTAACCCACTGGGCGTTGAGATTTGTTTATGAACTCTACACAAGTACCGGTATCTGTATTCTGCATCAAGTCCATTGTATATAATTTACTATGTCTAGATGTCATGCACAATTAAAAGACATTTGTACCCGTGTGATCAAAGTAATTTATTGCAATATATACAAAACATATCAGCACACACATATTCACAAAGTTTACAAAATAATTCATACATGTATCTAATGTAGACACATGTATAGTGTACTTGTGCATTCTCATAATCAAACGAAACATCCTTGACCTACAGATGTCGTCTCTTAGTCCTATCATTGCAGAACTGTGTTGAGGTAGGTAAAGTCCTTTGAGTCTTAGAAAACAAAGGTTGATGTAAGATACAAGTCAACACAAAATAGGATAGATGGATCTCATTTTGATCCAAAATAGGTACATCAATAAACTGGATTTCCACATTAGTGAACTTGCCGAAATAGAGCACTATTTAGTATATTACGAATTGTAAACCTATTGACTTGACTATCTGCTAGTGCCAGCAGCAAAACCACTGTGTAAGTTAGAATAAAACTATTTGCTGTCTTCTCTGTATGTAAAATAATTCTGAAATAACCTTGATGATAACCTTGATAAACCCTCCTTGTGCTCCAGTATATCCTTTCACATCTGCTCTAGGAGTTGTTTTATGAACACAGACCTTGACCTTATAAGAGACATACCCTACATCTGTCACACAAAGGGAAAGAAGAAGTCAAAGGGCAGCTTGGCATCGATGGTAGGTGGCACCCTGTAACCAGGCTCTGCTGGTGCAGACACATCCACAAACGCCACAGAGGTGGTGACAGGCACAAAGCCATTGGCACCTGATAGGAGGACCTGGAACCACGAGACAAAATAGTCAAAATTACCTCAGCGCAAGGTAATGCAAACTTACAGCACCTCAGACTGGGAGGCAGGGATGTTAGTGTAACCCACATTAATTGGCAACTCCCATTGTCATGCACCGATAATTCTCTGGTGGCCCCTAGAGGGCGCACAAGACAAATTTTCAAACAGTCAAATAATAATTTTTCTGAATGCTTAAACACATTTTTTGTAACTATGGCTTTTTTTGCAAAACTCTACACACAAATGGCAAAACCACTCACTGAGTTCGCAAAACTAAAAGCACAAACACTGCTTTGCACTCAGTTTGCAATTTTGTAACACACACTTTGACTATATTTTCATTTGGGACCAAAATTATAGTGTCCGTTGTTAGCAGGTCTCTTAAGACTTCATACGTAAGATGTAAGACCTACATACTGCACAGCAGCTGTACCAGCTGCCTACCGTTACATCAGCACATATCTACCTATTCTGTATACTGAATGATGACATTACAGTTACAACTGTTACGATTCCACAAAGGCAACCTGATATGTGACCACTGTCATTTCACCATTATATACAGAGAAGAATTAGATAATTTAGGTGATTTATTTTTCTGATTTAATAATGAAGTGCCAGTATTTAAAAAAAATGATGCCACCAGTCACAGGCTCACTGGTAGCACAAAGGTATATGTAGCCATTACAGTGCAGCTTATTTAGAATACAAAAATGTCTACACAATATAAAATATCAACATGTATACAAAATGTTTCCTCTAGATCTTTTTAGCAGTCTGCAACCTCCAAACAAGCCTAAAGTTCTATAATTAAAACTCAATAAATGATTGAGGAGATTTGAGAAAAGGGTAACTTACCAGGCTGCTAGTATTGGTTTCAATTATTTCAGTCACACTGACAATTTGTGCTTGGGGATTCACCAGGGACCCATACTTGGTCCATCTCACTTCAAGGTGAAGAGACAGTGGTACGTTACACTCTCTGGAACCCTGTCAAACACACAGTAAACAAGTATAAAATGAAAGAGCAAACAAAGAACCTTACTTCAACAAAGAATGGGGGTAGAGGAGCACTTCTTGGACTCTAAAGTTTGGTTAAGTCAGAGGTGCTCTTTGGATGGGAAACTAAATGCCAAGAATCAAAAAACGCCAAGGCACTCTCTATTGAAAAAGTTAAAAAGCCTTTATTATCATGGCTTGGTCAAGTTAACCTTCTAAAAAACTCCAACGCGTTTCGGCTACATGCCTGGGAGTAAGTATCTATTTTCAATAGAGTGCCTTGGAGTTTCTTGATTCAAAGAACTTTACTTGGGTGATCTTAGCACCAAAATAATAGCATTTTGGCATCTTTATTCTGTCTCAGAGTGTGAAGTTGTTCTGAAGTCCCTGTAAAGTTGCATCAGGTAAAATCTCTTCATTAGAACAATAACATGTGGGTCCCACAACATCTAAAACAACCATAAAACCCTTACTGATGCTGTAGTTTGGTTCTTGATTGGTACCCAGTCCAAAGTGTACTTAGGAGGGGAATTTCCAAAAGAAGCCACATAGTCTGGAAAGTTCTTTCCTTTAAGAACACCTATGAGAGTCTCAGAAAGAACTGAGCAGTTGGAAGCATCTGTCAACCTGGGCAAAAAGTTGTAAATGGAAAAGAAAAGAAGAAGAAGAAGAAGAGGATAAGACATTTTTTTTTGTAGAAGCGCCCAACACAACAACACTGTCCAAATGCAACTTATATCGTCATCATAGTGTCCTCAGTTTCATGTAAAAGAGCAATGGAAACTAAAAATGACCAAGAATGAAAAGAAAAAAGGAAAATGTTTGTCTCACCTGAGGGTGCAGCCAGACACTGTATCTACTCCAAAGAGTACAGGAGAGCGATCCATGCTACCTGACAGGCAGTCCTGACCCCTGGAACTATGGATGACTGTGAGACCTGCCTTGGGGTCAGTTCTCAATGAAATCCCAGTGAAGGAGGACAGTTAAGGACACAAACTGTGACTGTTGAGGCTCAGTTCTGAAACTAGGTTTCTGAACCAATCAATTGGTTCCCTGGGTAATTTGTTTGCAGATATACACTTTTTTTTTTGTGTGTGACACAGATTCAACTTCATAAATTACACAGTAGGAGGATGCAACAACAACTACATTCTGATCAAATCTGAGAGTATTAATAATAACTAATATCACTGACATAGAATGTTGCATGTTAATGTAATGCTCATCTGGACACAGTTTTCATGGGAAAACAAAGACGAGGACAGGATATTAAAACAGTTTAGATAAAGAGACCTCATCTTGTAGAAAATGGGGCTGGACTATCTGCTCATGCTCATTATCTCCACACTCTAGTTTTACAAAACAACCATAAATCCTATACTTGGATCTGCATCTGGCAAGTTTAAAACGGTACAGAATATCCAAAACAACCTCCTCTGCATCATGGATAAACAGGACTCACTTGCATACAAATTACTCGTTTTAGAGCTGGTGAAAAGGATATTTTGCTGTTTTTGTGCCAGCAATTATAGGTAATCCTACTATGTACCCAGGATTGCCACTGAATCTGAATAATGGTTTTTTCACATACTCCTGTAAATGTAAAAATATATACTGTTTTGTAGAGTATACAACATCAGGAAATGGGAAAGAATTATACCTGTTAAAATAAGCAAACACTTTCACCAATTTTCAATACCTGCACAAATTCAATCTGAAAAGTTTGCTGCAGTGGGATCATATTGTTCCTGACTGCACCCAGGATAAATGCTGTGGTCACATTCTTAATTTCCCCGATGTCGCTGAACACAACTACATACTGGACCTTTGACAGTGAAAAACACAAGATATTTTAGTACTGACCAACAGATGTGTGAAGTGTAGATAGAGATCTGTGAAGAAGCAAAAAGTGATTGTGTGCACCTTTCCAAGACCTTACCTGAAACACCACGTTATTGCACACAGGAGAGGCAGCACCTGTCGGGTTCACTAATTGAGGAGTGTAGCTAGAGTTGTCAGAGGGATCCACTGGAGTCTGCACACCTTCCAAAGACTGCAGGACAATGGATATCACCTCCACTGGTATCAGCTGTAATCATCATGTAATCAAAGAGTCACAGACCATTAAAATCTGACTACTGCCCACATTTTGAGATGCTATGCACTTATTCTCCACTGGCACAGACATGCCTTAAACAGATAGGGAGGCAAAAACTAACTCTAGCTCACTCCAATAGATAACCATAACCATAGATACAGATGTCTATAATTCTAATATACTCAAGAAAAAAATGGGATGTGGTAGATGGGTTGACAAGAATTGCACTTACAGTGGCAAGAGTAATTGCGCTCTGCAAAAAAAAATGTGAAAGATCAACATTAATATTAGTGTCTACTCTGCAAAAACACTTACATTTGGTGCAGTGCCATGGCACATTGAATAGACAAATAGACTCACCGAGACAACTTGGAAACCATTATAGCTCTGCAAGCTTAATGCACCCAGTGTGGTGCAGTCATTTACCAAGTCAAAGTTTCGCATACATGTGGTTTTCTGATCCTGTAGAAATGCTGTACAATAGACCAGACAGTAACATTAGTCAAATTTAGATTAAATGTTTCATAACTACTCATTGATTGTACTATCCGAGCAAAAATGCACTGCTAAAATGAGTGTGTGAGTGATGCAAGTCACCCCGCTCACAGTTAGTTTGATCTACTGCCCTCTGGGAAGACGTACAGAAGCCTGCGCTCCCGCACCACCAGACTCACCAACAGCTTCATACACCAGGCTGTTAGGATGCTGAACTCTCTCCCCCCTCTACCCTCAGCTACATAACATCCTGGACATTGGACCCACAATGGCTGCCTTGCACTACTCCACTTGCACACTTTGCAACTTGTTGTTGTCCTGTTGTCCTGAAAACACTTCTGAACACACTTCTGCTGCTCTTACATAACTTGCACCACTATGCCACTTGCATACTTAGGTCAAACAGAACTACCTCAGCCATTTATTGGCCTGACTTTTGCACTATTATATTGACTGTGTATGCACAATTACACAATTTCAACCCAATTTTGCTGCTCTTATTTCATAATTGTATGTGCCTTCTTATTTACTTTTTATTGTTTACTTGAATGTTATGTTTGTATGTGGACTTAATTGGTAAAATATGTCTTGTCTCCACCGTGGGATAGTGGGAAACGTAATTTCGATCTTTTTGTATGTCTTGACATGTGAAGAAATTGACAATAAAGCAGACTTTGACTTTGAAACAAAAAAAATAAAATGCATACAGTGCAACCGGAAAGTTTCCGGACCCTTTCAACCCGACCCTTTTTTTCTCTTCAAGAGAGAGAAAAAAAAAAATCAGAAAAAAATGTTTGGTAAGAGGGATGTCGACACTCTTAATACCTGCAGGGTTTGCATCTAAGCAATAGGCAGTCCCAGCTGAAGCAGGCAGGAGGAAGTTCCCTCTCTGTCCCATCTCATCTTCGGTTAGGATTGTATCACCATACTGGCAATCCACATGAAAAATAAAAGGAATGGGCATCAGTTCACAAAAAGTGTGGCTTTACTTTCTTTAACAACATGCAATACTACCAACATGCTGCATCAAAAATGTAAACATTGTTCGTATTTAGATTTAACATCAGTCATTATGTATGTGTCCTATGTGTCCTATGAAGTCAAATCATTAAAGGAACTTTACAATGTATCCAAATGAGAGTCCTGGATCCTGTTGGTTTGACCCACTGCTCCCTTCAGAAGTGCTGAAGAAAAATCCAACAAACTGATGGAAGAGGGAGTCAAAATTGACATCTGTGGGCACCTCTGGAGTGGCATAAGACAAGCCTGCATCATCTGTGGGAAAACAAACATACAAGACAAACAAATTATACTCTTGGCAAGTAGGAAGGCATATATCAGGCATTTATTTACACATCAGAGTGTTATTGTTTGTGACAAGTGTGTTTACTGATGACAGATGTTATTTACACAGAACCATGTATGAACATGGACATTTTCTTACAGTTGGCTTTCTGTATGCAGAATAGTCCCGAGTTGACCTCTCGATCAACAGAGGACTGCACACTGGCATAACCATCTGGACTGGTTCTCAAGGAATAGGAAGCCACATCTTGACTACACAATTTAGGGCTGACACTGCAAAGGTAGAGAAAAATGCATTTTGGTTCATGGCAGGTCCACAAGTATTGCTAGATATGGAATATATATCTAAAAGAGGATTCTTTCATTGTTATTCCTCATTTCTTATTCCAAAAATCTAATTAATTATCTATGAAATTAGGCAGGTTTCCCACATACATGACTTTCTCAACGGAACAGGAAGTGAAGAGAGATACTTCTTCTGTGCAATCAGGATCACAGCAGCAGTTCACCTCACATTCCCAATGGTGCTGATTACATGGGCACAGGCTGGAAACTAGAGAATAAGAGACTAAATTAGCCAAGGACTAATAACATATGGATGGTCTTAGCTACACACAGCCAAAGTTGTAAGTCTATGCCACAACAGAGCAACTTACTGATGGAATTAGCTCGCTTATGGCGTTAGCTAAATGATTTGCCCTGACAAACCCAGCAATGAAGAGTAGATGCATGGCTTTGTAAATTTGGACAGCTATATAGCTACATACATTAGCTTTAATTCAACGTGCACGCAGTCCAAATTAGTCTGCAAACAGCTAAATAGTTGGCACTCAACTGACAGACACTTTGCTAGTTAGCAGATAGCTATGTAAAATGGAGTCTTTAGCAACAATGTCAAGATCGTACCAGAATAATCTGGGCTAGGTAGAGAACTGAAAAGTTGATGAGGTTCCCGTGGAGCGACTGTAGGCGCACTTTGTGTTGTCGTTGTAGAAAGATCTTTTGCCTCATTTCCAGGAGTGGTCTCGCTCAGTCCAGTTTGACCTGGGAATGGAGTGTCTGTTTCAGTGGGCAAAGTATCTGTTGATGTTGGCAACGAAACGGTGGTACTGTCCATTAATTCCGAGAAATTCTGTAGTCCAATCAAGTCAGTTGTATTGCTAAAGTCGCTATTGTTCTCACTGTATGCATTGGAGCAAGTGTTTTCAGAGTATATTAAAATAAACACTAAAAACAGGGCTTTCATAATATCGGTCCTAGTAACAGATTTGTGTCAATGGCGTCATGTATCCAGGAAATTAGACAGGAAGTACCTAAGCATTCTGGGTAAAAATAAAATTAAAATAAAAGAAATAGTCTACCCTTTTATTTAGTTTTATTGATTGGTAATTGTCAGAAGGAAATTAGGCTATCGCTTACAACGTAGTCAAAAGCCATTCCACTGGAATTTAAACAAATCTGTCTCAAAATCAGCACTAGCCATTTTGGCTCAAGATAAACATGTGCAAATAGACTAATGTGAAAAGAGTCGACACGTCTGTCTGGGTGCAGAAGTGTTTTATATCAAGTATAATATCAGCTGCAGGACTTCAGTTTGACTAATTGTAGCACATACCACAGATCAGAATAGCTCTCCGATGGTGACTTTTAAACTGAAATGCACACACATAATCAGATCTTTGACAAAGACCTCTGACAATCTCTCGCTCCTAGTTTATTAAAGTTCTTATTTCATGATCTGACCTAAACAAATTAAATAATGTATATCACTTCAATTTATTCGACTGACAGGGGTTTAAAACTCTCGAGGATTATTTCTTATGATTAGATTAGTAGGCGTACTGCTCAATTAATACAGCAAAGGGGAAATATAGCCCACTAATAGCATGTTATGGACTAACTTTTAATGACTGTGAAAAGTCCTTTGCGACCGCTTGGGTCATCCATTGATGCAGAAACATGCTAAATGTCCTTTTAGGGAAAGCCCGAATTGCGTCGCCACTAGAGCTCCTGACGTCAGTACGAGTCACGGTCACGAGACCGATCTTTGCTTCTCCGGAACCCGGGTTGTTTGTTGGAGGGCTTGCGAGTGGAAAGGATGATGCCTGGTAGGATGGAGCGATATGGAGGAATCGCGTCTGTTAAATCTGCCAAAACCTAAATAGGCTGTGACTTTAAACGCTGTGTTGTGTGGCCTACAGAGACGTTGCTTTCTCTTAATCGCTAATACGACCGTGGACGCTTCATTTATCTCCGTTAGGTGTGTAGAGTAAGTGCTAGCTCGCAACAATTCTTACCTAAGATCAGCCGAATGTTGGCGGACTGAGTGGCCACGGGCTCGGACAGTGTTGGGGTCGGCAAGTAGACTTCATCGATCTCGAATTGGGGGATGTTATCCGTACTTTCCTATGGCAGAATTGTTGCCAGGGCTGTCCTGGGTGGACTCTCCCAAACTGATGGTCGGGATTACAGCCTCATCACAGCTAGCTGTGGTTTCGGAAAAGACTTTCGTAAGGGGATCTTGAAGAAAGGGATGTGCTACGGCGATGATGCTTGCTTCATTGCTCGACACAAATCTGTTGATGTTTTGGGTAAGTCCTGCATGTACGGCAGCCAAACTAATTCTCTTAGTATTATTTCACATAATTTGCCATTCAGATTATGTCTGATTTAGAACACAAGCGTGTCAGTAACCAAGTGATGCATTGCTATGGTCTAATAGGAACTTCCCCGTGACCGTTTTTTTATTGCATGACCTTCATGGGTTAAAGGCAAGCATGTGGAGACGTACAATGATGTACTGCAAGCTAGGTTGTGTGTGTAGCACCGTTTAGGTGTGACTGCCTACCTGACCTGAGTTCACCGTATCAACACTTCATTTTCTTACACAGTTGCATGTTTGGTCGCCATAACATGATGAGGAATGAAAACATGGAACAATAATGTTAGAACGTTATTTTGTTGAGAAAATTAGCAACCACCATAGCTGTGTGCAGGAAGTCTTTTAGCGTGACCTTTTACCTAGAAACAGTTCAGGACGAGCCCCCCTAGCACAACTAGTGGTGGTATCTTGTGAACACATGCTCAATGTAAACATTATATGATTAGTAAAAACAAAGATAGCAGACACAACAGCATGACAATTTTGTAAAGAATGCATCATTCCAAGGACGCACACAACGTATTAATGTTACACACAACTAACCGGTGTTGACTCAGCCTATTGTCCTGCTCATGTAAAGAGATAGCAAATTTATGCTGAACGATGATGAATAATCAGCCATGTAAATGTCAGTTGATAGTAAATAAACGAAACGTAGCAAGTCATAACATACATTTATATGTGGGTGATTTTGTCGGAGTTTTTTTTTTAAAGGTCAGAATGGTTGAGCATGGAGGCAGCCATGTTGCTAGCGATAGTGGCTAATGTTACAAACTCACGCCTGTACGTCGTTGTTCCGCACGAGAAAGCCTTTGTCCTCAAAACACCTTCTTGTGTGAAGTTGATGGAAAGCGAAGGGAAAATGTCATCGGTCTCGATAAAGTGGATGCCTGCCCTCCATTTAGACTAGATGATCATAATGACAACATTCTGTAAATGTTTAATATTATCTGCTTATCTTCTCCAAACTCACAAATCTTACCGATAGCTTCTAGCTATTTGGGCAACTATGCATCTGCAAAAATAATGGAATATTTGTACAAGATTGAACCTCTTATAGCTAATAAGATACGTATTTTAGCTAATGCAATGTTTTATAATTAAGTAGAAGCAGGAAGTTATTTTTAAATGTCACATTTATGCACGTATTTCTAATTGTTGCGCTGGTTTGTATTCTATTTCTGATTGTAATTGCAGGGGCATGTAACAAACGTTCCTCATAATACCTGTAAAACGGTTTCTTTAGCTTACTACTTCAAACTCATGGTATTTTTTCATCTCATCTCAATAGTCCGAACACCAGAGCCGCTGAAGTCTTTTGTTACTATTGGAAAATGCACGACACGTGGTAGCACAGCTGTTCACATCTCTTTCTTTTGTGTGCGCAAGCGGAAGTAGGACAGCAATGGTCATTTTTTTAAAACTGAGCCAGGGGCTCTAAGTTGTAAACCCTAGTCTAGTGTATTGTGAATGTTAAAGGCACTCAACCATTCAGGCTAAAGGTCGAATAATTTATTAATCAAGGTCGAAATTATATTTTCTTCCATCTGATTTTAAAATTAAATGTCCATATTTCGAACTTCCATATAGCATATGTAGGTGTTAAAGATGGCCTTTCAATTAACGTCACCTCCCGTCACGTCAGTACAATTTGTATAGGATTGTTACTTGCTCTGCAGGAGGTTATCCAAAGCTGGGTTCTGGCTGTCTCACTAGGTTGCTGGGATGAGTTGAAGGGAAAATACCAAATAAACAAACAGACTAGTCTGGTTACTTTGTCAGAATCTTGAGTTTCTTGGAATAATTTGCATTCCTTAGCTTATATCTGATTAATGTAAGTGTAATACAGTGGTCCTTATTCATCACAAACTGCATGAATTTAGTATGGTTGCATAACCTAACAAATAATATATATATATATATATAGGGTAGCCAAATGTTTGAGTATACACTAGCCTCCATCCTCTTGTTAAGAATGATCAAACAAGGGTTGTGTTGTTGCTGATAGATGGTTTGTGTATTTTGAATGGACCATTGTCCTGTTTACAGGATCAACAACACCTTCTCTCTAGTCAGGTTACTTATCCGATCTTGAGAGAACGGTCAAGCGCCTACAAAGACTAATATCAGCTTAACACTCACTGGGTCACGAGGGCCATTTCCAACTGTTAATCAAAACTCAGATGTTAATGCCCGTTGACCATGCCACCTGAGGCAAATGGGATCACCTCCTTGTCTCTTACTGCTAGCACCCTTTTGTGTTGGTGCAGTGTGTCTGTAATATGTCAACACAGATGCAATTCATTAAGATTAATAGATTAAAAAGGAAGTGTACTGTATGTTAGGTCCTAGGTCCAGGTCTGATATAACTGCTTGTTGAAGTCTTTGTAGCACTCTGCAAATAAACTTGTCAGGTTGATCATCTGATCGATGTACAATATTTATGTACGAGTGCCACTTCTTGTTTCTTTTATTTAATTGGATGCTCTTGTATGGTCCCCCCAGCAGAATAACGGTCACAGTGTGTGTGTGTGTGTGAGAGAGAGAGTGACAAAGAGAGAGCTAGGGAGTATGGATGTTGTTTTTCCTCTGTCAGAAAATCTCCCTTTAAAACGTCTCTCTAGAGACCCATACAGATAGTCAGACCTCTGCATCTTTCCCTCCCTGTTCATTTTTCTCCTACAGACACCCCTACCTTCCAATACAACAAACAATTATTTGTGGCTGTGGTTCAATTCAATGAACCCAGATATTCTTTAGAATGTTCATTTTCCAACATTCCCATCACACCGGTGTGACGGTACACCTTTAAGGGTTAATTTATTTTTTCTTTCAAGAGAAAAGGGCAATGCTGTAAATCATGACCTGTAATGGGAGGTTCCATGACGCCAGGCACGCGGGTCAGAACCTGATAGCTGACAGCTCTCCTCATGTTCTGTACTCCCCAGTGGTGGCTGCCTTGACCACAATATGACACAGTTGCCCCCTGCAGCCGGCTCAAGTGAGTGACGGCACTATACAGTATATTTGGCTCTGTGGTTCCCACAAAGGTGAGGTCTCGTGCATCAATCACAAGCAGCTGCCGTGTTTCCAGTCTCAGTCTTATCAACGCGTTGATAATCAGTCGGTTTGTAAAATGTGTGTGTGTGTGTGTGTGTGAGAGGGGGATGTCAAATGGTGAGCCAAATGTTGTGCTAAAGAAGGCCGAAGACGTCCCACGTATGCTTAGAGCAGCCAGCAGTAATAAAAGCAAAGGCATGCTGGCATTAATAGTTAAAATTAGCCGTCAGCATGTGATTGGTGTTCAGGGAGGGAGAACCCCATGATTTGTTTTTCCAGTAGTGCCTTGAGGTGGATTGGAATGATTACATGCATAAGTGAATAAAATGTGCAGACAGACAGATGGCTAAAATAGATAGATAATTGATCTCAATGGAAAGTTAGGGACTACTGGATAGGCAGCCACTTGCATCATCACTGTAAGTCGAGCAGGAAAAGGATACCACTGGAACTCGCCCTTATGCAGTCTCTCACTCTCTGTGGTCCCCTTAGGAGTGGCAGATGGCGTCGGAGGCTGGAGGGACTATGGCGTGGACCCGTCGCAGTTCTCCGCCACGCTGATGCGGACGTGTGAGCGGCTGGTGAAGGAGGGCCGTTTCACGCCCAGCAACCCAGTCGCCATCCTCACCTCGGCCTACTACGAGCTGCTGCAGAATAAAGTGCCCCTGCTTGGTGAGTCTCACACACACTCTCTCTCTCTCTCTCACTCACTCACTCACTCACTCACTCACTCACTCACATACATACATACATACACACACACACACACAACCACACCAACACCTACCTACCTACCTACTGAGTGAGTCACATGTGGATGTACTGACATAGACGAAAACACTCTTTGTCACAATGAGCTATAGCAGAATACAGTGTCCTTGCTTGGTGAGGTTAATAAATGCCCTCGGACAGAGCAACCAACAACCAACTATGAGCAAGGAGCAAGGAAAAAGAAAAGAAAAATGACAGTCAGAAACGCTACAACCAAGTCAGACATTTTGTGCTGGTGTGAAGTCTCGCTGATGTTATGGAATGTACACTACACTTCCCTTTCTTGTGAACAAAAGTGCTTGGTGAGCCCTGTAACACTCACACACTCTTTTCCCCACATTTAAAACCACACCTACATTTGTCTACAACACAGCTGTCTTTTCGAAAGCCTGCAGGGCCTATTAAACCATGACTGTGTCAGTCACGCATCCACACACACAACACATACAAACAAATACACACACACTAATAAATAAATAAAACCACCACCACCCAGCTGCAGGATGAGTCACAGGACGCCTGTCGTGAGGACCCCCCTCCACACACACACTCGCCCACACGTGGATCTGTAGCCTAAAATTAAGCCGAGCGCAAG
The DNA here is from genome assembly GCF_018492685.1 of Alosa sapidissima. Lineage (NCBI taxonomy): Eukaryota > Metazoa > Chordata > Actinopteri > Clupeiformes > Clupeidae > Alosa > Alosa sapidissima. The sequence continues at coordinate 9,434,987 of NC_055969.1, forward strand.
CAATTCAGGTGCTCTTCTTAGCCTGTGCCCCACTTCCTTCACACACACACACACACACACACACACACACACACACACACACACACACCCAGACGCAAAGGAAAATGGCCATTAACTGAAGCGACCTGTGCCGTCAGCCCGAGCGGCTTCCGATGCACCCATGGAACAGCTCCAGAAGTGGAGGTGGAATTTCTCTCCGGAGTCTTACATCATGGCCATCTAACTTGACACCTGCGCCGGCAAGCCGCGGCTGGGTTGTTTGCGCAGAAAAGTCCGGCCTCGTTTTATTTTTGGACGGCGCACTGCGCCGAAAGGTCACTGGGTGACCGTTTCTCTGCTTGTAAGGTTGTCCATGTGGCTGGCTGGCAGGGAGGAAGGGAAGGGGGATAGGACTCACTTGACGTATGTAGATGGCCGGTTTGTCTTGTTGTGACAGTCCTGACCTCTCCTCTGTTAATGCTATTATTAATGCTACATTAAACTGATGATGACCATTGTAATTTGTCCCTTCATTAGGCATCACCAGCTCTCTCACTCTCTCTGTTTTCCCCTCCTCCTGTCCACGCAGGGAGCAGCACGGCCTGCATCGTGGTGCTGGACCGGCGGAGTCACCGGCTGCACACCTGTAACCTCGGCGACTCGGGTTTCCTGGTGGTCCGCGGCGGCGAGGTGGTGCACCGCTCGGACGAGCAACAGCACTACTTCAACACGCCCTTCCAGCTGTCCATCGCGCCGCCCGGGGCCGAGGGCGTGGTTCTGAGTGACAGGTGAGGCATGACCAGCTGTGCACTCTCTCTCTCTGTGTGTGTGTGTGCGTGTGTGTTTGCCATATGTCCTAAATGGCCTGTTGGTGACCTCTGTCTAGCTGTGCATTAAGCTGTTTCAACCAATAGAAACAATGCGGGACAAACACCATTTGTTGTTTATTTTAACACTTTTACAACCTCTGACACACACACCTCCTTAGTGCTTTGAACGTTCCTACACATCTCAGGCTCACACCTAAAGAATGAAGAGTTTTGGAGACGGCATTTCTTTAAATCACTATGATGATCTCTAAATATTAATCAGTGATAAAAATGTATATGAAGGTAAAATATCTATATGTTTCTGTAGCTGATTCTTTGGGATTGCAAAACACTACCAATCATTCAGATTAATCATATCATGACAAGTGATTGGTTTTGGATTGAGTCATGATCCACCACATTGCGTGTTACTTGTTAAAATAAATCTCACTCTTACAGGGAGGCGCGTAACTGAAGCATTCGTTTGTGTAGCGTCTGCTGCAACAATTAGACCCGTCTTCTAAAACTATTTTTATGCTACGCGAATGGAGCGCTTCAGTTGCGGCCCTGTTGTAGCCTCCCTCTTAGGCCACCCTTGTATTGATTGAACTCCTATGAGTCCTTGTTGGGAGTGTAACTTACTTACGCAAGGGCTCTCTGGGAGTGTAACACAGATACTAAAACATCTCCACTTCCCCCTCCCTCTCTTCCTACTCCTCTCCCTCCTTTCACTCCTTTTCTCTGTCTCTGTTCTCTCGCTCCTTCTCAGAACCCACCCCATATGCTAACCAGCTCTTGTGTTGTGTTGTTTTTTTTTGTTGCATGGAGAACTTTTCAGGAGTTGCCAGGGCCATGTGATGCCAGCCCCTCGGCCCCTAAGGCTTGCCAACATTGTGTGACACACACACGCACGCACACACACACGCTACCCAGAGTGATGCTGTGCTCCAATCATGGGCAGAGGGTGGCCCCTAGGGGGCCGGTACAGTCGGCCAATCCCGTCTCTCGGTTGTGCACTTTCTTTCCCCCTCTCTCCTCTTGCTCTTTAAACTTGGAAGGGATTTCACGATTCAAGCTTTCCATGCACTTTCTAAATTTACAGCGGACCATTTTATGTTTTATGTCAGCTCAACCTTTGAGGGACACTTTACTGTCCTGTTCCTACCAGCCTCGTGAGATACCTCCAATCAAACAGTTCCTTTTTTAGACACATGCTTCGGTGACATATTTTTGTTCCTTAACTCAATAACTCTATAGGTTCTATATCTTGTCACAGACCCCTCAATTCTCTCTCCTCTTTAGCTAGTTCTTAGGCTACGTTTTTGTTAAATGAAAGGTCATGACTCATAAGTATGTGTGTTCTTCTTTTAGTCCCAACACACCACATATTTTTATTTATTTTTAATGCATGCTTGACCTCTGGGCGCTTTGTCTGGGAATTTCTCTCATATGCTTTGCACTCGCATGTCTGGGAGTCGAAATTGGATTTACTCATGACAATGGTGACCGAGAAGCATGTGCCCAGTCTGTGAAGCAGGTATACGTTTTAAGAACGTGTGTGTGTGTCTGTTTGTCTGTCTGTCTGTCTGTCTCTCTCTGTCTGTCTCTCTGTCTGTCTCTCTCTCTCTCTCTCTCTCTCTCTCTCTCTCTCTCTCTCTCTCTCTCTCTCTCTCCTCTCTCTCTCTCTCTCTCTCTCTCTCTCTCTCTCTCTCTCTCTCTCTCTCTCTCTCTCTCTGTCTGTGTGTGAGAGGGCGTGAGGTGACCCGGTGGCCCGGATAGCAGACGGATTATAGTGAATTATGCCTGGTGTCGTAGCGACACAGTGATGGCTGTCGTCCAGGGCATGGACTGTGCTCTTTGGGTGTTTTCCAGGGGCCTCACTGGGCCAAGGTCTAGACCTCTCAGTTCCTTACTCACACATGATCCCTCTCCACCCCACTTTCTCTTTTACTTTATTGAAAATGGTAGGAAAATGTGAAAATTTTAAAGTAAAGAACTAGTGGAGGAAAGATGTAGATGACCTGAGAGATAATAATATATAATCATTTTGACTGTACATGAAGCCATTGTTGAAATTTGGCAAAATTGTATTTGTTTGTTACAGTGCCACCTTGGGGTCAAGGAGTGTCATATTATATGCCTGAGCAGTGGATGGAAAATCCAACCCATCTGCCACTTTTGATGTTTCTAAGGCTTATGATTTTTGCTGCCCATACACTTTTAGCTTCGCTGTTTGGACCACTAATACATTCTGTCGTTTCTTTGTAGTCCTGATGCTGCAGACAGCTCCTCTTTCGACGTCCAGCTGGGAGACATCATCCTGACAGCCACCGACGGGCTCTTTGACAACATGCCTGACTACATGATTCTGCAAGAACTCAAGAAGCTCAAGGTGAGAACCAATTCTGAGATGGGGCTAACACTTCACTCTATTCATTCAACATGCACGCCTAAATAATGCATAGCTGCCTCTTAAATAGATTTGGCACTAACGGGCACTAACGTAACACAGAATTATTTCATAACCCGATTCTCACATACATTCAGACATGCTGAAATAAAAAAAAAACTCAATATCCAAACATGCTCAAAGATATACATTTAGAAAATCATGATTAAGAAATAATGATTACTCATACACACACACTCACACACCCACTTTAACATAGCCCACTTGTTTGTTTGTCCTGTTCAGAACACCAACTACGACAGCATCCAGCAGACAGCTCGTAGCATCGCCGAGCAGGCCCACGAGCTGGCTTATGACCCCAATTACATGTCGCCCTTCGCCCAGTTTGCCTGTGACAATGGCCTGAATGTACGAGGTGAGATAAGATGGCCTCCGCCTCCAGAGGGAGACCAGACTGTGAGGGCGGCCTCCTGCTGTTTTTTGATGACCTTATTCCATATGCGCTTCATATTTGACATGCTGCCTTTCCTCACGAAAATGGATCTGTCACAGTTTCAAACTGATCTATTTAACCTGTTCTGTAAATCTCTAAGTTTTCAGTAAACATGTTTACATGAAGAATAAACAACAGTGTTTTTCATATTAAGTGAATGTTTATAAACTAAATATGTGTAGTGATTTTTTTTGGACTATTCATGGTAATTTGTTGTAAATGTATGTTTGTTTGTTATAAATGTATATGGTTGTGTATGTATATGTGCATTAATTCCTTTTGTGTGTGTGTGTCTTGTGTTTTTGTTCTTCAGGAGGAAAGCCAGATGACATCACGGTGCTCCTCTCCATAGTGGCGGAGTACACAGACTGAGCGCGTGCGGGAGTGTGTGTGATGTGCGTTTCCTTGTGGGAGTTCTCTATGTGGTGCTGCTCCACCTCAAGGCCCGAGTCTTCCGAACTACCCCACCTCCCTGCCCTCCACTGTTCTCAACCTTCACTCCCCGCCCGAGTCACCCCTCCCCATCTCCTTCTTGCACTGCCCTCTTTGTAGTCACTCTGGTCGTCATGTGCATAACACGCACACGCATGCACAACACAAAGAAGTAGCCTCTGTGGTTAAAGTCTTCCTACTCTGCACCAGACAATGCAGACACGGGGCTGTTAAACAAAGATGACGCACCGAGATGACAATCATTTCTGTCTATGTGGTGTGCATGCTGAAAGATCTAAACAAAAACAAAAAGTAACAGAAGGTATAGTTGTCCTTTGTGTGGTTCTAGTGACATGAGAAGACTGGTGTGTCATAAATGATGCGGTTCTAGGGATGGAATGGGGTTACATTCAGGCAGAAAGGGTCTTTGTTGTCACCATCGGAGATGGTTGTAGTGTGGGAAGGTGTTTGTGTGTGTATGGGGGGGGGGGGGGGGGGGGGGGTGAGTGCAGAAATATGTGGCTAAATGTCTCTTGTTTGTTGGAAGGAAAATGAAGGATGTCTGTTGTTGTGCTGGAACGTTGATGCTGTAGATTGTTTAGATGCCTGGGTCTATTTGTCAGTATGTGTGTTGGGAATATGTTCAGGCCATTAAACTGCCTGTGACTCATAGACATTTGTGGCGAGTGCTGCCCATATTTACTCTGAATGATGGTGGCACTGGTGCCTGGTTTTCTAGTTGAGATGGGAGTTTGATCGTGCACAGGATGTTTGCAGATGTAGGGTGCATTTGTGGGTTTAACATAGTCAAAAGCAAAAGTTTGAGTCTGCTGTCTTGATTTGAGCCTTTTCTGGTTAAAGGGCTGTGGCCATAATAAATGTACTGTCTGCATTTAGTGAGTGAATGTGAGTGAGTGGTTGGATAGTTTCAGTGTGACTGAAGTTCGTATAGGGAAGAAGGGAGTGTTGCTTTTGGAATGGGAGATGTCAGCCCTAACAGACACTGACACAGGGACGTTTGTGGTTGGGTTAGTGTCTGGGGCTACACAATGCATCTTAGTTTTTTGAAGTTGCCAGTCAGATGTCATGTTCATACTGCCTACTCCTCTTCTTGATCAGGTCAACAACGCACAAGGGTGAAGCAGGTTGTTGGGAGGAAGTACTCTCGGTGAGGGGGGAAAAAAAAAGAAAAAAGTTAGGTCAGGTATGAGTTGAAAGTCAGAGGTTTTATTTTTGTATTATGTTTCTTTCGTAGTGTGCTTACTTAAAACAAACAAAAAAGTGTGGTAGATGTACGTCTTTTTTGGATGTTCGGCTCAGGTCACGTGCACGTGCAGCCATATTCAGTTTTTCGGACGGCTAAACACCACCTGCACTGTGAGAGAGTGATGATTGTGTGAAGGGTTGTCTAACAATATATATTTTTTTATTTTATTTTGTTTCGGCTCTAGGTTCAATCTAGAGAAAGTTGAACGAGTGTGCTGCTTTTTCATATGTACATGAAACAAAAAAGTGGGTCTATTTGATTTATTTATATGGGTCAACTTGTTTGTTTGTGTGGGTGGGTGGGGGTGTGTGTGTGTGTGTGTGTGTGTGTGTGTCTGTCTGTGTGTGTGTCTGTCTGTCTGTCTGTCTGTCTGTCTGTCTGTGTGTGTGTGTCTGTCTGTCTGTCTGTCTGTGTGTTTAGAATGTAATGTGTGCATCATTCACATTGGAGCTCCATCTAACTGTTACATCATTCAGTGGGTCCTCTTCTGACCCGATCACATTTATCTTCTCGGTTCTTACCATTTAAGCTCAAGTCAGAATGTTGGTATGTCTAAGATGGGAGCCATTATAATCCTGGTCTCTTTTGGGAAACGTCAAAGCAATATGGTTGCCACCACAAGTGATTTGGTTGTATGCTTGGCTGATTTATTTGGATCATATCTGCCATTATGTATCCAGGTCAGCAACTGTCTGTGTTTTGAAGTGGACAGTGAAGCTTAATTAGGCTGTATGTGTGAAAAGTCAGATGTGTTTAAAGGGGGAAAATGGTCAAAAAAAATAATAAGTGACCACATCCTCATCCATGTGCCTCAATCATGATTGTGACCAGAAAAGAGGTCATTTGAACATGTTTGGCTTTCGTAGTTTGGTGATCAGATCCCCTGGTCGCTAAATGTGTATGTGTGTTTGTGTAAGAAAGTATGCGTGCGTAACTTTATCGCAGGTCATGATTCTTTAAAGAAAACCAAAGTAGGAAAGCCATAGCTGCCAGCATGACCAAGGCATCTCTCGAAATTCCACACTCTCTGTTATGTTGGGAATGTGTTTTGCTGTTCTGTGAGAAGAATATGGGGTCGCTGTAATGTCTGAATATATGTACAAGGACATGTAAAACAAATCAAACAAGCAGGCAGTAAACTTAAATGGTTATTAAGACAATACCACATGTAACTGACAATAAACCTCTGTGTGTGTTAGGGTGTGTGTTTTAGACATGGAGAAAAAAAAGGTATTTTAAGCTGCATTTCATTTCTTTTCTCTTTTTTTTTCCCCTGGTAAATCGTCTGGGCTAGTGTTGCATGATGTTTGTCGAGGCTGGTTGTATCTCTGATGTTCACTTCTGTCTGTGTTGCTGATACTCTCGTCCATCTCAACACAACACAGCCTCTGCTACATAATCAGAAATGGATCTTGTCCTTAGTTAAAAATGGCATTAAGATTCATTAAAAACCTGGACTTGCCTCATCGGAGACATTTAGCAGCTGAATACTGAATAACTGGTATTCAGCCACTAAATGGGTGACCCCCCCCCCCCCCCCCCCCCAAAAAAAAAAAAATTCCCCACTTTGTTTCACTGTCCCATTGTAGTGGCCAGGGAGTCCAGGCACACTCTTATAACCAGGACTTTAGTGGTATTCAGCCACTAAATGGCTGATTTCGTCCCCCTTCAAAATCCCCACTTTATTTCTGAAGTCACTGTTCCATTGTAGTGGCCAGGGAGAGTCCAGGCACATTCCTACAACCAGGACTTGCCTTAAGGAAACGTTCACCAAGACTATCCTGGTCAAGAGGCTGTGTGCGGCAGAGCTGATTTGTCTTCATCAGGACCTGGGTGGTGGTCCACATATTAGTCCCCCACTTAGCTGTCCCTCTCTGTCTGTCTCGTCACTGTTGTTCAAGCTTTCTTTGATGGTGCTTTTGCAGTCAAGATGAGTCTCCTCTCAGTCTTTAAGCAGATGTTTGTTTTGAATGAGAACTACACTTTTCTGTGTGTACAGTGTGATACTGCAAGAATAGTTTCTGTAAATATGTTTTCAAAAGTTGTAAAATATTTAAATAAAAGAAATATAGTATTTATACTAAAAAAAAACCCGTATGGTGTATTCAATGAGTCCCTGAAATGAATGCATAAAAAGAGATGGTTGGGGAAGTGCACGGATAAGCCTGACAGTTAGCCTACCTACGCATTACCAAACAGCTGGGTGCTTCGTGCTTGATAGACTACAAAGCGTAATGTCAGGCACTGTACCTAAATCGATGATAAGAGTTGCACACGAATGTCAAATCGTTGAGTCGCTGGATGCTGCCGCCTTCCTTTCTACCCAAAGGCCTCCAAGTCACGCGTAAGCAACACACGGAGAGCGCTCAGCTGATCGCTCTGAAGCGGGTGGGGGTAGCCAGGACATAGCAATCACGTGGCAAACGCTGCGAAATGCGCCGCTGAAACGTGTGGAGAAACATTAGTGTAGTCTATGCACCGGGTCATATCACACATCTGGTGCTCGGCCATTAATGACATTCGCGCAAATATGCATCAAGCATGTGCCTGCCAACATCTGCGTAGCATATGGAACAGAATACACTGAACCCCTCTATGTCTATCGAATATGGACAGTATTAACATTCTGACATCAACATGCGGACATCCTCTGGGCTGTTGTCATATGTCAACACTTTGACAGCTAGCCTATAACATTACCAAAAATAACATGCAATTATGGCCATTTAATGGTTTAGTTCGCGCATATGTTAATTCATTGTAGGCTACAAGAGCAAGCTGCAAGCTCTAACTGACGGCTTCAAAAATGAATCTAACCACAAAACACTACAACAGTCGGCACTGCTCAATTTCACATTTACCCGAGAAACTAGTTTATAGCCATCTCCTGGTGTGATGGATGTACACAACAATATGATAATGCCACTGACTGCACATGGTATGGATAGGCATTGGTACTCATGATGTTGAAATAGGCCACTAGGCCTATAGATATCAAAACAGACAGGACTTAACATCAGATGGTTAATGGATAGTAGCTAAATACTGCCATCATCCTGTAAGAGGCATGTACTACATCAGATGTATTTGTATGTATTTATTATTTTCAAAAAAGAAAAAAAAGAATGACTTACAATTCCCATTCAAATTAAACACCAGAGATCAATATATCCCTGACACAAAATTACACAGATTCACAGTTGTAAATTCACATGTGAAACACCTTTTAGTAAAAAGCAGCTGATTGCAACTGCATAACAGACAAAACGGTAGCAGGTGCTTGTGAATGTGCACATCCCTATAATCACTTAACACTAATTAGAAAAAACTAAGAAAACAGACATTCACTTAATCAACTATTGTGGTATTGAAGACACCATGTTTACATAATTTCCAAAAGGCAAACAAAAAGATTAATACCCATCAAAAGGGAACAAGAATCTGATGTGAACATGAAAAAAAAAAAAAAGTGTTCCTGGCCCAATGTTAAAACAACTAAAAGCTTTAAAGACATTTAAAAGTTCAACAAATAAGCACCACACCTTTTAACAGTTCTATTATGTGACTGCAATCAAAAGGAACAATTCCATTCTCAATTCTCCCTCCCAATCCAACAATCAGATTAATAATTTTGGTCTTATTCATGATGCCTTTCCTCAGCGCAAACAATTAAAGTACTTTGCCATTAAAAACAGCCTTAAGACCAATGACAATTAATATTGGCACATCATAAGGACAGAAGTCCCCAGTCATACTCATAAATAAACTCAATAAAGTAGCAGCTGTGTCAGAAAATACCATAACTGGGTTTACACTCTTTTTGCTCACTCACCCACTCTCCATCACACAGACACTCAAACATACACAACAAACATTAGCTCATCTGAGTGAGGAATCTAAAAAACACGAAATGGCCAGTTCTGAGAGAATCCTGAACACATTGAAGGATGCATACAACATACCTTTGTGCCTCTCAAAATTGGACAAAAAAAATTGTTTTCTTAAAAATGTTCCTCAAATGGAAAACCAACATCGGGCCCTTACAGGCAAGAAGCAATATTGCACAGGTGCACATTCCCATTCTTTGAATTCATCCTGTTTGGATTGGTGTAATAAAGCCAAGACACCGTCTTAGTTCTGAGTTAGTGTGTCTGAGGTCAGAAAGTGGTACTACCTTTACCCTGCACGCAAAGGAAAAAAGATGCCATCTCAATCTTCCATTGGCAAATATGAAGACAACAGGTCTGAAAGACTAGTAGCATTACAAGGACTAGTAGTAAGGCCCGATTTCCTCATAGCTTGCATATCCTGGCCAATTAGGGAAGATCCCATGAGAGCATCTGGGGCTCCCATAGCAGTCAAAGTGAATGCCCCAGTCACTGGTGTCATTTTGTATTGGACTTGTATTCTGGTGTTCTACCTTCAGCGAGGACGGAACGATCCTGTAGTTTTGCCCCTCATTGCTGTCCCAGTGTTGTACTCCGCTCTCCTCATAGAGGATGGCAAACTCGATACGCTCGTGCGGCCGCAAGTCACTGGGCAGGCTCACCTCGAAGGCGAAGGTGTCCCGGTTCTCGTCAGTGTAGGTGGCCTTCACGTACTGGCACGGCACATCGACGTGGCTCTTCCACGTGTCGTAGGTGATGCGCAGCTTGACCGACTTCTCGAAGGCCAGGTTCTTGACCTTCACCGTGCCCACCAGAGCCCGCTCCTGGAGCGTGCAGTGCTCCAGGCAGACGTAGTCGCGCTCCAGCCGCTGGCGGAAGAGCAGGTAGTCGGATGACGGCTGGGTGAAGGCGAGGACCAGCGTGTCCTTCTCTGACAGGCTGAGCGCCGAGCGCAGAAGTTCCTGGATGTTGAGCGGGGGGATGATGGGATCCTCGAACTCCGAGAAGACTTTGATCCTGGTGAGAGCCATGCCCCTGTGGTCAGCAAAAGACACCTGCTTCTTCTTTGCTTTGAGTGTGCTCACCTCGTCCAAACTGGACCACTGCTGGGAGCAACCTCGTTTGACTGTTTGGCCTTCATCTTGGTTCAGACATGGCTGTAAAGCTTTTACAGGCCCGGAGCACCTTTTCCCATGGAAGTCCCCATTTGCCAGGAAGAGTGGCATTGCTAAGTCTACTGGCATGGCAGACTTAGACGAGGAACTGTAGTGTGCACTGTATAAAATAAATAAATTCATTAGTCATCATTATCTGCTTGCATGTGTAGCAAAGAGCTTATGTTTTGGTAAAGGCTATTACATACCAGTATGGCCAAATGTCACATCAGTTTTACTTCTCAAATATTTACAAAGTAAACTGAAATGTATGCAGAGAAGCAGCTAAAATAGATTTTATCTAGGACAATCGTTAAATATTATCTAATAGTTAAATAGACCACACTAAACAGACACTTCTCATGACATAAAAGATCTTTGCACATTAACAAGTTCCAAAGTTCATTCTTTCTTGGTCGCATTTCATAGTGACATTTGACCCAGTGCAGATCTTTGCACATTAACAAGTTCCAAAGTTCATTCTTTCTTGGTGCCTTGGTGTTAAAGCAGCTATACATTATAAATCTCTGACAAAAACAGAGTATCCCATTATCCCTCCACCAGCATGACCAAACAGTGGCAGTGCACAAAGCAAGGTCTATAAAAACATGTTTCAGTGACTTTGGTATGGAAATAAAATGACTGGCCCCTCTCAGAAAAAGATTCTCTAAAACAAACATCTTTGGGATAAACTAGAACAGACATAGTGAGCCAAGCCTTTTTATCAGTGCCTAACTTCTCAAATAATATTCTAAATGAATGGGCAAACATTTCCAGAGAAATTCTAAAATCATACACTACTTTTGGCTACAAAGTGTATGCTGTGAAACTGTGAAAAATGGTGATGTATTGCAATTTTTAAAAACTAATTTCTAAAAAAACTTTCATAGAAGCCTACATAGGATAGCCTGCAACACTGCATAAAGTGTTAGTTATTAGAAGACAGAACATAAACGTGTCAATAACCTGGGCAGATGGTCGTTACAACAGCTATATACATTAGGGCTGTCAAAATAACAAAAATTTAACGCTGATCAATCGCATTTCATAGTGACATTTGACCCAGTGCAGTCTGGCTATCATGACTGAAGGAGGCAGACAAGAAAGCACTGCTTTCAATGACACATTTAGCCTAGGCTTACATTTAATTAAGAACGCCCAGACCAATACTGTTGACAGGAGCATCAATCTACTTTTTCTGCAGTAGACCTAAGGAACTTCTGTTGCCTACCATAGGAGTTCGTCAAGTCTGAAGTAGCCCCTCAATGCAAATCAATCCGGAGTTAGGCCTACGACAGAGACGGTTGATCAAGTTACCTATAGAATCTTTGCCTACGAGTTAGCACACCTCTTGATGATAAAATAGGCCGCCAGCCTTGTCAAAGTTTTTTGTTCTTTGCTAACGTTTTGCTGAGCCTACCCTATGACCGACTAACTAACCGACAAACTCCTGACTACATTTGTTGCACACTGAGACAAAATGTTTATACAAAAGTATGTAGAAGATGGTAACATTTATTTCCATTCCAATGACTTCACACATTACATTTCCATTTGCACTTGTAGGCTATGCTGCTATAATTTCTTTGTTCCTACTATTTAGTTTATTTTCTTGAACTGCTCTCTCTCAGGCTCTGCTATTTTTACAGTGCATGAAAATGCACTGTACTGTTCTTCCTAGGCTTCTTCTTCTTCTTCCAACACAGTTAATGCAGCTTCAACCGTTTAATGTAGAAACTTCATTCAAACTGTGTTACGTAGGTCTTACTTAGGAAATCTGGGCTTTGTATTTCTCATCTTTGTAACTTTTATACTTTTTAAACTATTAATAAAAAACCTATTCAAAATGTACCCATAGACTTAACATGATATAGGCTAATCAGTGACTGATTCGAAACAAAGAGGCAACCATCAAAAGCCGAGTTAAGATCAAACGTCCAGATAAAATGTCCAGATCTTGCGTTTACATGAGATTTCTCTATATCAGTGACATGCACGCCAGGTCAAAATCAGGTCATTTATTTTCGTGGGGTTTATCACTAGGTGGCAGGTCTCGTTAGATCTCTTCCCAGAAACTTTGCAGGCAACACTTCTCAGGTCATAAAAGACGCAATATCTCCATTTCTAGAAAAACAGGAATTTTGATGAAAACTAGCCACTGTTTAGCAGGATTTCTCAGGAACAAAGGCGTGTAGAAATACACGGTTTGCACCCACAGAGCTTAAAGTCTCACCTTTCAAACGAGCCATTGTATGTGTTCATAGCTATAACACAGAATATGCTGTGGCTGTACAAAAATCAACAATGGTCTGGATTGCTGGCACTCTAGGACAAAGCTTCTGAAAACAGCTTGGCATTCAATGAGTTAAACCTCATCTACCTAGCAAATAATTTAACCATTTAAACTATCCACCTATTTAACTGTTCAGTTCATTCTAACTATATTAAACCTCATCTACCTAGCAACCAATATAGTTTGCTTTTACTCTGTATGATATTTTACATCATATTTTTTGCATTTTCATGCACTGCATTTCCTTCAGGAAATGCTTTTCTAGTTTATCCTGGACTGCCCCCCCTACTGGATAGAAAAGGTATAGTAAGTAAGTATATACTCTTTTGATCTCGTGAGGGAAATTTGGTCTCAGCATTTATCCCAATCCGTGAATTAGTGAAACACACTCAGCACACAGTGAAGACAGTGAGGTGAAGCACACACTAATCCCGGCACAGTGAGCTGTCTGCTACAACAGCGGTGCTTGGGGAGCAGTGAGGGGTTAGGTGCCTTGCTCAAGGGCACTTCAGCTGTTCCTACAGGTCAGGGTTCGAACCGGCAACCCTCCGGTTAGAAGTCTGAAGCGCTAACCAGTAGGCCACGGCTGCCCATAGGCAACAACCTAGTAATTATGTGAATAAAAATCTACATGTTTGAATGGCCAAAAATAGGATAAATCATGGGTGGTATTCCACACATTACCTTGGTGTTAGGGTAGCCTACTCTGCACATGTAAGTGAGTGGTAACTTCAGTCATTTGCATTTATCATGCAAAAAATCTGACACCAGGAACTATGCTGATGCTTGACCCAAAGGGAAAATCATAATAAAAGAGAGACACGTTGAACTTTAAACTCTAGAATGTTGGTTTGGCTGTTCATTGATTCACTCATCTGCCAAACTTGTTTTTAAGATATGTTCATAGCAAAAATGGATGTAAGTGATTAGTTTACATTAATTAATCAATCACAGAGTGTGTCATTCATTAGATTATTTGTTTTAATCGATTGACAGCCCTAGTATACATACATCCATACTACAATAGACTATCACCAACAAGCTTCTGAAGACCGCTTTACTGGGATGAATCAGGACTGTGACTAGGCGGTCTGGAGCGACCTCTAGTGTTCACAATCTGAAGCGCACGCGAGTCCAACAGTCTTGCAAGTTTTACATCCAACACCAATTAGCGTTAAATGTAAAATAATTATCAATAATTTGAACAGTGATTGTCAATAATTTGATCAATTTAGGGTACCCTATACAAAGAAAGATACTGGATAGGCCTAGGGTATTTGCAAAAGCAGCAGTCACCCTGGATTAGTCTAGCCTACTCTGAGAATTGATCAGACCTAGATTAGATCTACAGGTTGGTTAAGACAAAGTCCTTTAAACTGATTGATTTCGAAAATTAACAAATAAATAACTTAGCCCTAATACAGGCTAAATAACCGCAGGAACAGTCTTTCCGACACAACGTGTAAATAAAAACGTGTAAAAAAAAAAAAAAAGTGCCATCAAGCTACAATAACGTCTAAAAATCCAGTGTAATCGTCATAACTATTCATTCGACAGAAAAAAATAATGCTGTCGTTGATATGGCCGCATTTCCTTGTGTTTAGAAGCTACAGGTGTAGGCAAAGGCTACTTTTCTTCCTGTTTAGTTACATTGTGGTCGCTTACGGATAGTTCGGTTAGACGGTTCATGTCTACAAAGCGTGATTTAGATCTAGGCCTACTTAAAAAAACAAACACATTTCAAAGACCCAAACACAATAGGATATGACAAGACACTGTAGGGCCTACTTCCAATGATTTCTTGCACTTTAGTGATTTCAAGAAAGCCATTTAAAAGGCCTGCTCAACTGACTTAGTCACAACTCGGAGTGAGTGACAAACCTGCGTTTTAACTTACCAGGATAATTGGCGAAACAAGATAGCCTTTTGCCTGCTCTTCCTTATATTAGTGGCATGCTCTTTCTGTCTGCCGGCCCATGGTCAGTGGATTTGTCCGGGACTGCTACTTCCAACTCATTGAAGGTAATAATTCCCTTGCAGTTGGATCTACGTTACATAGGCTACCTTCTTTCGCATCAAAGTGGAACGCTCTCACGGTGTTAAACCCAAGATCACACCGGGTGCACGTGGACATGTAGTATAAACCAATCACAGACGACTCATTAGGCATGCTGGTCTCATCCCATAGGGAGTGATCCATTGCCCTCTTTGGTATGTAAATAGACCTCTCCAGAATAAGTCCCGCCCAAGGGGGCAGGCGAATTCCCGGAAGTAGAAGAATCGACGTAGGCTGGAGGGACCACCTCTCTGCTAACTCCCATAGAAGTCCATTCATTCTAGGATTTTTTTGAAATACCATAACTTCATATAACATATATCCTGTGCCGATATTGTAGCTTCTGTGTAATCCACATAAACACGACAAAGGCAAAACAGACTCCACTACCTCATCCGTAACGTTGGTTACCCGTAAGAAGAATGGTTAGCTTGTTCGGTTGGAGGGAAGCTAGCTTTGACGTAATCTCTCTTTCGCGCCGTAGGGAGATTACCGTATTGTTTGGATAAGAAGCTCAGTCCACCTTACTGTCTATGACGGTAACTCATAAGCAAAACCTAGCATACACGACCGTATGTTAAGGTAAAGCATTACACAGAGGCAACCTAATAATAATAAAACAAGTAAACCTAATTTTTTTAAAAACGGCACTAATCATTACAGAGGTTTTCGATGGATTGACCGTAGGTCGGAAAAGTGGAAAGAAGATTAGCTTCAAGGCTGTAACTTTTTTGTTTTGTTGACTGTTTTTGAAGATGATCATGTATGGTAGCTTCAACATTAACATGACTTGGTGAGGATGATATTAATAATAATACATAAATAAATGTTTAACTTTGATTCAATTTTGAAGGCGAAGGAAGTGTGAGAAGAATTTCTGTGTATCTATCATATGAGTTACAAGATTCAGTTCGATGGCTAACGTCACGAAGTTAAGTGTGAGTCTGCGCAGTACTGGGGGGACCAACTGAAAAATCGTTCTATTTGACTCGGTGCCCTCCCATTGAAAACGACGGAGTCTGTTCGTCCATTTCTTTTACTGTCTATGGTCCCGCCTCCGTAACTTCCGTATCCATCCAACTTCCGGGCGTCGATTGTCTATGGGAAATAACATGGCGTTTCGAAATATCATACCGGTAAAACATCTGTAGGTAGCGAAGTAGAAAAAGCTGGTGGACAGATTGGCCTACACACTTCTGCCATCTAGTTTCCACTAGATTTTCTGTGTAGGCCAATCTGCCCAGCAGCTTTTTCTTCTTTGTCACCTACAGAGTTTGACAGGTACGATCTTTCAAAACGCCATGTTATTTCCCATAGACATTTGACCAAAGATTGTTAAGGCGGAGCAAGATACTTCGTCGTAGTTCATGTCTATGGGCGCGAAATGGGGATCGAATCCTGTCTGCATAAAGAGGCGTGTCGATGACGTATTGACGAGCGTACGTTGCAACCGGCCAACAGCAGCTGCATAAATAACCGGCGCACATCTGATATAAGGTTGATTTTCTCCAGACGGGAATGCTCAAAAATGCTAAAAATGTACCTGAAATGTTCAGAAGGGTTTGAGGATCATGAAAACGTGCCCGAAATTCACATTCCTAACTCTATAGAACCAAGACCTTAGCATATGTGGTGAAATTCTGAGCTATGCCCATAGACTTCAATGGAGCAGTCGCTGCCTCTGCTCTGCATAAAGGGGGATTTTGACCCCCCCCTCGTGCGATCCGGGTTCCCGGAAGTGGCTCCTGATGAAACATCTTGCTCCGCCTTAACAATCTTTGATTTGACGACCGAAGGTTGGATGGATACGGAAGTTAGGAGGCGGGACTTATTCCGGAGAAAACATCCGGATACACCTAACTTCCGGGCGTCGAATGTCTATGGGAAATAACATGGCGTTTCGAAATATCATACCTGTCAAACATCTGTAGGTGCCAAAGTAGAAAAAGCTGGTGGGCCGATTGGCCTACACACTTCTGCCATCTAGTTTCCACTGGGTTTTTTGATTGTCGGTGCCGTTAAAGTAGAAATATATCAGTAAGAAGCACTAAGCTAGTGCACGCTTCAGACGCCGTGACTCCCCCAGTCAAGGTTGCATAGCAATAGCAATGTTTCATAGTTTGTCTTCACCGAAATGGAGTTCGTGACACCAGAGCCTGTCTACGGAGGTGGCACTAACCCTGCGTGAAATCATCATGTTTGATAGGTTGTTAATACATTCTGAAAACATTACTGTTCTGATCAAGGTCATGCAAAATAAAGCTATTGACTCAATACGATTCAGCCTCTGATTCCTAGTCTGCTTATCATTATCTGTTTTTCGTGAAAACAAATCTCATCTCGTCATGTCTTTAGTTAGCCTAGAAATCTAGACGCACCCTAGCGGCGGCAAATGCTCCTGGGGAGGTGCTACCTAGCGTTCATGGGCTTCGGAAAAACCTTTTCCCCAGTGAAAACGTTGTAGTTCATTTGTAGTCCATGTGGCCTTTCATGTCCAACAGTTTTAATGTGAACTTGGGAATTTGCCTGTTTTTCACTTGAAGGCTGCATATCTTTCTTTCACAAGCGTCTCACTATAATTTAAGCAAATACAGTTGTTTATTTAGGATTTGTGCGTGTTATGTTTTAACCTTTGTTGTGGCATCCATGTTTGTCACACATTCCGACGGCAAAGCACATGAACACTTGCTGTCAGAAAAACAAAGTAGCCACGGGGGCGGTCCTTGTCATTCCGAAGTGCCTTGAATGCACCATTAGGAGATGTGGGAAGATAATTGCATCATTATTGCATCATACTGACAAAACCAAAGTCGAGGCACAAAGTAAGAAAAATGTTGCTTTCCATAGATTTACAATCAAGGAATTCAACCAATAGCTAACAACTAGGATTGCTATTTTCTGTTATGCTATGTTTTTACATGTCCTTGTGGGAACAGTTCCACACCCACTCAGTTCCAAATACTGTTCAACTGTTGTCTGCTCATTCATGCAGCTCATTTTATATAGGGTACTGCTCAGATCTAAAGACAGTTTTTTTCCCTACCAGACCGACAGGCAGCTCTTCATTAGGTAGGCTACAACCAACAACAAAGAACATACAACAAAGACATATTTACAGGTCAACAACAGTCTAATTGGTGGGCCTATGTTATCTCACACTGCTACTCTCAGAAAAGTAAACTGTGAAAATTGACAAGTTAATAGAGAGGCCTGCAGAAGGAGAAACATGTTAAACCTTCATTTTTTTGTAATGTTTTATATAAATATCTGGTTTCAGCTCTCTTGAAGTACTTTGTCAAATGTCATCATAATCCAGAAAGAACCATGGATGCCCAGGAGGTCAAACTCTTGATCCATATCTGTCAGGTGTTCTGGCTAAAAATTGACCACAGATTTCATCATACAGGTTTACAGTTTTTTCTGAATGCTTAAACACAACTGTGATTCTTATAGCACAATTTCTAAAACTATTAATACTTATAGCAAAACCACTCACTGAGTTCGCAAAACTAAAAGCACAAACACTGCTTTGCACTCAGTTTGCAATTTTGTAACACACTTTGCACAACTGTAGGCACAATTCACTGCACAGCACTCTTTTTGCGAAACTGTAAACACAACTCACTGCTTTACACTCAATTTCCAAATGATCAACACACTCCTAGCAAAACTATACACATGTATGGCTATTATTTATGCCATTTTGCCAACTGTTTGGCACACTGTGACATGTGAAAACTGTTTTAGATAATTAGTTCACTTTGCAATCAGCCTAAGCACTATAAATAAGCCACAGGTAAGCTGTCTGTGTGGAGTACAATGGAGAGAGCAGGAAGAGTGAGAATTAGAGGAGGCCGAGGAAGAGGACGTGGAGGTGAAGAAGTAGGAGGAAGAGGAGGAGGAAGAGGAGGAGGAAGAGGACGCGGAGGTGAAGAAGCGAGAAGGAGAGGACAACAAGGACAAGGAGGTGAAGTTAGAAGGAGAGGACAAGGAGGAGCAAGAAAAGGACGAGGAGGGGGAAGAGGAAGGGAAAGAAGAGTAAGAAATAGAATTACTGATGACATCAGAGCTACAATAGTGGACCATGTCATCAACCATGGAATGACCCTGAGGGAAGCTGGCCAACGGGTTCAGCCTAACTTGAGCCGCTACACTGTAGCAAGCATCATACGGACATTTCGAAATGAGAATCGGTTAGTACAGTCACTTTTCACTAAGTTTTGTAGCACTGCCATACTCTAATGAGAAACAACAATACCATACATGTAAAAATACTGACATTGTTACTTTACAGAATTGCTAGACGTCCAGATGTTGGGGGCAGAGGAAGAATGTTCACTGCTGAACAAGAGACCCATATAGTCAATATGGTGATTGCAAATAATGCCATAAGGCTACGGGAAATACAGCAGCGCATAATTGAGGATTACATCAACTTCCAAAACATAAACAATGTGAGCATTTCTGCGTTATCTTGTATACTTGCCCGCAACAGTATCCGCATGAAACAAGTCTACAGGGTCCCTTTTGAAAGAAACAGTGACCGTGTAAAACAACTGCGATATGACTATGTGCAGGTAAGCTATAGTATCATTGGTACTGAATCTGGAAGTACATGGTGCCGGGACACTGTAGTAGTATGCAAACACTGCTCACCACTGGCAGAGTTTATGATCATAAAGTGCCGTCCTTTTTACCTGCCAAGGGAAATTACTGCGATTCTGCTAGTCGCAGTATACATCCCGCCTACCAACAACAACAGCGATAAGAACGCGGCTCTTAGTGAACTGTACCAGGCTGTCAGTGAACAACAGACGGCACACCCAGACGGTTTCACCATCTTCACTGGAGATTTTAACCATGCTGATCTTAAAACTGTACTTCCAAAGCTACACCAGCATGTTGATTTTCCAACAAGAGGAGATAACATCCTGGACCTGGTCTACACTACACACAAAGGAGCATACAAAGCCACCCCCCTCCCCCACATTGGACTTTCAGACCATATCACTGTTGCTAATGCCCGCATACAGACAAAGGGTAAAAGCGAACAAACCGGTTCGTAAGCAGGTAAAAGTGTGGCCTGAGGGAGCCTCCGATGCTCTCCAAGACTGCTTTGACACAACAGACTGGGAAATGTTTAAGCAGGCAGCCACTTACAACAACCGGACAGACATAGAGGAGTATACAGACACTGTAACCTCTTACATCACCAAGTGCATCGATGATGTGACCCACACAAAAGACATCATCACTCGGGCTAACTGGAAGCCATGGCTGACAGGGGATGTCCTCAGGCTGCTGAGGGCCAGAGACAAAGCCTACAGAGCTGGGGATGAAGCTGGCATGAGAACAGCGAGAGCCAACCTGTCCCGTGGCATCAAGGAAGCAAAAAAGGAATACACTCACAAGATAACCACCCACTTCAAAGACAGCAGGAACGCACAAAGCCTATGGCAGGGCATTCAGGCCCTCACGGACTACAAGCCCACGCCACAGAGCTGTGAGAGCAACATCCCTCTGCTCAACAACCTGAACCGCTTCTTTGCTCGCTTTGAAGCACAAAACAGCACCTGCCCACAGAAGACCCATCCCCCTCTACATGAGCAGCCCCTGTGCCTCTCTGCCGACAGCGTGAAGAGGACACTTGCTGCTATCAACACCCGTAAGGCAACAGGTCCAGACAACATCCCAGGTCGTGCGCTGAAGGACTGCGCAGGGGAGCTTAAGGATGTCTTCACAGACATCTTTAACACTTCCCTGAAGCAAGCCATCGTCCCATCATGTTTCAAAGCTGCCACCATCATACCTGTGCCGAAGAAAACTGCTCCATCCTGCTTCAATGACTACCGCCCTGTGGCACTGACACCCATCATCATGAAGTGCTTTGAGCGGCTTGTCATGTCACATATCAAATCCATTCCCCCCCCCACCCTGGACCCCTTCCAGTTTGCATACCGAGCCAAGCGGTCTACAGAGGATGCAATCTGCTCTGCCCTCCACCCAGCCCTCACCCACCTGGAAAAAAGAGACTCATATGTGAGATTGCTGTTTATAGACTTCAGTTCTGCATTCAACACCATAATACCACAACAACTCATCTGCAAACTTGACAAACTGGGACTCAGTACCTACCTCTGCAACTGGCTACTGGACTTCCTCTGTCAGAGGCCCCAAGTAGTACGTGTTGGCAACAATACCTCAAGCAGCATCACACTGAGCACAGGGGCCCCCCAAGGCTGCATGCTCAGTCCGCTGCTCTTCACCCTGCTGACGCATGACTGCACTGCAACCTACAGCAACAATCACATAGTGAAATTTGCTGACGACACAACTCTGGTGGGTCTCTTCACCAAGGGCGACGAGACTCAATACAGGTTGGAGGTCGACCATCTGACCACGTGGTGCAGGGACAACAACCTCCTGCTGAACGTCAGCAAGACCAAAGAGATTGTTGTTGACTTCCGGAGAGGTCACACCCAACACCTGCCACTGACCATCGACGGTGCTGTGGTGGAGAGAGCGAGCAGCACCAAATTCCTGGGGGTGCATATCAGTGAAGACCTCTCCTGGACCACCAACACTGCATCACTGGCGAAGAGAGCTCAGCGCCGCCTGTACTTCCTGCGGAAACTCAGGCGAGCAAGTGCTCCACCAGCCATCATGACCACATTCTACCGAGGCACCATTGAGAGCATCCTCTCCAGCTGTACCTGTTTTTCACTTGAAGGCTGCATATCTTTCTTTCACAAGCGTCTCACTATAATTTAAGCAAATACAGTTGTTTATTTAGGATTAGTGCGTGTTATGTTTTAACCTTTGTTGTGGCATCCGTGTTTGTCACACATTCCGACGGCAAAGCACATGAACACTTGCTGTCGGAAAAACAAAGTAGCCACGGGGGCGGTCCTTGTCATTCCGAAGTGCCTTGAATGCACCATTAGGAGATGTGGGAAGATAATTGCATCATTATTGCATCATACTGACAAAACCAAAGTCGAGGCACAAAGTAAGAAAAATGTTGCTTTCCATAGATTTACAATCAAGGAATTCAACCAATAGCTAACAACTAGGATTGCTATTTTCTGTTATGCTATGTTTTTACATGTCCTTGTGGGAACAGTTCCACACCCACTCAGTTCCAAATACTGTTCAACTGTTGTCTGCTCATTCATGCAGCTCATTTTATATAGGGTACTGCTCAGATCTAAAGACAGTTTTTTTCCTACCAGACCGACAGGCAGCTCTTCATTAGGTAGGCTACAACCAACAACAAAGAACATACAACAAAGACATATTTACAGGTCAACAACAGTCTAATTGGTGGGCCTATGTTATCTCACACTGCTACTCTCAGAAAAGTAAACTGTGAAAATTGACAAGTTAATAGAGAGGCCTGCAGAAGGAGAAACATGTTAAACCTTCATTTTTTTGTAATGTTTTATATAAATATCTGGTTTCAGCTCTCTTGAAGTACTTTGTCAAATGTCATCATAATCCAGAAAGAACCATGGATGCCCAGGAGGTCAAACTCTTGATCCATATCTGTCAGGTGTTCTGACTAAAAATTGACCACAGATTTCATCATACAAGTTTACAGTTTTTTCTGAATGCTTAAACACAACTGTGATTCTTATAGCACAATTTCTAAAACTATTAATACTTATAGCAAAACCACTCACTGAGTTCGCAAAACTAAAAGCACAAACACTGCTTTGCACTCAGTTTGCAATTTTGTAACACACTTTGCACAACTGTAGGCACAATTCACTGCACAGCACTCTTTTTGCGAAACTGTAAACACAACTCACTGCTTTACACTCAATTTCCAAATGATCAACACACTTCTGGCAAATCATACACATGTATGGCTATTATTTAAACTATTTTGCCATCTCTCTGGCACACTTTCTCATGTGAAAACTGTTTTAGATAATTAGTTCACTTTGCAATCAGCCTAAGCACTATAAATAAGCCAAAGGTAAGCTGTCTGTGTGGAGTACAATGGAGAGAGCAGGAAGAGTGAGAATTAGAGGAGGCCGAGGAAGAGGACGTGGAGGTGAAGAAGTAGGAGGAAGAGGAGGAGGAAGAGGACGCGGAGGTGAAGAAGCGAGAAGGAGAGGACAACAAGGACAAGGAGGTGAAGTTAGAAGGAGAGGACAAGGAGGAGCAAGAAAAGGACGAGGAGGGGGAAGAGGAAGGGTAAGAAGAGTAAGAAATAGAATTACTGATGACATCAGAGCTACAATAGTGGACCATGTCATCAACCATGGAATGACCCTGAGGGAAGCTGGCCAACGGGTTCAGCCTAACTTGAGCCGCTACACTGTAGCAAGCATCATACGGACATTTCGAAATGAGAATCGGTTGGTACAGTTACTTTTCACTAAGTTTTGTAGCACTGCCATACTCTAATGAGAAACAACAATACCATACATGTAAAAATAATGACATTGTTACTTTACAGAATTGCTAGACGTCCAGATGTTGGGGGCAGAGGAAGAATGTTCACTGCTGAACAAGAGACCCATATAGTCAATATGGTGATTGCAAATAATGCCATAAGGCTACGGGAAATACAGCAGCGCATAATTGAGGATTACATCAACTTCCAAAACATAAATAATGTGAGCATTTCTGCGTTATCTTGTATACTTGCCCGCAACAGTATCCGCATGAAACAAGTCTACAGGGTCCCTTTTGAAAGAAACAGTGACCGTGTAAAACAACTGCGATATGACTATGTGCAGGTAAGCTATAGTATCATTGGTACTGAATCTGGAAGTACATGGTGCCGGGACACTGTAGTAGTATGCAAACACTGCTCACCACTGGCAGAGTTTATGATCATAAAGTGCCGTCCTTTTTACCTGCCAAGGGAAATTACTGCGATTCTGCTAGTCGCAGTATACATCCCGCCTACCAACAACAACAGCGATAAGAAAGCGGCTCTTAGTGAACTGTACCAGGCTGTCAGTGAACAACAGACGGCACACCCAGACGGTTTCACCATCTTCACTGGAGATTTGAACCATGCTGATCTTAAAACTGTACTTCCAAAGCTACACCAGCATGTTGATTTTCCAACAAGAGGAGATAACATCCTGGACCTGGTCTACACTACACACAAAGGTGCATACAAAGCCACCCCCCTCCCCCACATTGGACTTTCAGACCATATCACTGTTATGCATACAGACAAAGGGTAAAAGGGAACAAACCGGTTCGTAAGCAGGTAAAAGTGTGGCCTGAGGGAGCCTCCGATGCTCTCCAAGACTGCTTTGACACAACAGACTGGGAAATGTAAGCAGGCAGCCACTTACAACAACCGGACAGACATAGAGGAGTATACAGACACTGTAACCTCTTACATCACCAAGTGCATTGATGATGTGACCCACACAAAGGACATCATCACTCGGGCTAACTGGAAGCCATGGCTGACAGGGGATGTCCTCAGGCTGCTGAGGGCCAGAGACAAAGCCTACAGAGCTGGGGATGAAGCTGGCATGAGAACAGCGAGAGCCAACCTGTCCCGTGGCATCAAGGAAGCAAAAAAGGAATACACTCACAAGATAACCACCCACTTCAAAGACAGCAGGAACGCACAAAGCCTATGGCAGGGCATTCAGGCCCTCACGGACTACAAGCCCGCGCCACAGAGCTGTGAGAGCAACATATCTCTGCTCAACAACCTGAACCACTTCTTTGCTCGCTTTGAAGCACAAAACAGCACCTGCCCACAGAAGACCCATCCCCCTCTACATGAGCAGCCCCTGTGCCTCTCTGCCGACAGCGTGAAGAGGACACTTGCTGCTATCAACACCCGTAAGGCAACAGGTCCAGACAACATCCCAGGTCGTGCGCTGAAGGACTGCGCAGGGGAGCTTAAGGATGTCTTCACAGACATCTTTAACACTTCCCTGAAGCAAGCCATCGTCCCATCATGTTTCAAAGCTGCCACCATCATACCTGTGCCGAAGAAAACTGCTCCATCCTGCTTCGCTTCAATGACTACCGCCCTGTGGCACTGACACCCATCATCATGAAGTGCTTTGAGCGGCTTGTCATGTCACATATCAAATCCATTCTCCCCCCCACCCTGGACCCCTTCCAGTTTGCATACCGAGCCAAGCGGTCTACAGAGGATGCAATCTGCTCTGCCCTCCACCCAGCCCTCACCCACCTGGAAAAAAGAGACTCATATGTGAGATTGCTGTTTATAGACTTCAGTTCTGCATTCAACACCATAATACCACAACAACTCATCTGCAAACTTGACAAACTGGGACTCAGTACCTACCTCTGCAACTGGCTACTGGACTTCCTCTGTCAGAGGCCCCAAGTAGTACATGTTGGCAACTGCACTGCAACCTACAGCAACAATCACATAGTGAAATTTGCTGACGACACAACTCTGGTGGGTCTCTTCACCAAGGGCGACGAGACTCAATACAGGTTGGAGGTCGACCATCTGACCACGTGGTGCAGGGACAACAACCTCCTGCTGAACGTCAGCAAGACCAAAGAGATTGTTGTTGACTTCCGGAGAGGTCACACCCAACACCTGCCACTGACCATCGACGGTGCTGTGGTGGAGAGAGCGAGCAGCACCAAATTCCTGGGGGTGCACATCAGTGAAGACCTCTCCTGGACCACCAACACTGCATCACTGGCGAAGAGAGCTCAGCGCCGCCTGTACTTC
Source organism: Alosa sapidissima (assembly GCF_018492685.1). NCBI lineage: Eukaryota > Metazoa > Chordata > Actinopteri > Clupeiformes > Clupeidae > Alosa > Alosa sapidissima. Next base: position 9,460,472 of record NC_055969.1, read on the forward strand.
CTGCGGAAACTCAGGCGAGCCAGTGCTCCACCAGCCATCATGACCACATTCTACCGAGGCACCATTGAGAGCATCCTCTCCAGCTGTATCGCTGTGTGGGGCGGAAGCTGCACTGAATACAACAGGAAAGCCCTGCAGCGCATAGTGAACACAGCTGGAAGGATTATTGGTGCTTCACTCCCCTCCCTGAAGGACATTTACACCACCCACCTCACCCGCAAGGCGACCAAAATTGTGAGTGATGCAAGTCACCCCGCTCACAATCTGTTTGATCTACTGCCCTCTGGGAAGAGGTACAGAAGCCTGCGCTACCGCACTACCAGACTCACCAACAGCTTCATACACCAAGCTGTAAGGATGCTGAACTCTCTCCCTCCTCTCCCCCCTCCACCCTCAGCTACATAACATCCTGGACATTGGACCCACAATGGCCGCCTGCACTACTCCACTTGCACACTTTACAACTTGTTGTTGTTGTCCTGAAAACACAACACTTCTGCTGCTCTTACATAACTTGCACCACTATGCCACTTTCCTTCTTACTTAGGTCAAACAGAACTACCCAGGCCTTTTATTGGCCTGACTTTGCACTAGTATTTTATTGACTGTCTATGCACAATTTCAACCAAATTTTGCTGCTCTTATTTTTTTCATTATTATATGTGCCCTCTTATTTACTTATTTACTTACTTTTTTGTTTACTTGAATTTTATGTTTGTCTGTGGACTTAAATTGGTAAAATATGTCTTGTCTTCACCGTGGGATAGTGAGAAACGTAATTTCGATCTCTTTGTATGTCTGGAACATGTGAAGAAATTGACAATAAAGCTGACTTTGACTTTGATACTGTAGTGCTGTGCATGGGCCTGCTATGCTGCATTTGTTTTGTCTTTTCCAGAGGGTGATGGAGCTAGAGGCAGATGCCATGGGTCATGAGCTGCTTTTTGTGGATGAGGCAGGTTTCAACCTCACTAAAACAAGGAGACGTGGCAGGAACATTATTGGACACCGGATCAATGTCCCAGGACAACGTGGCGGTAACATCACTATGTGTGCAGCTATAAGTCAGAATGGCGTTGTTCACCATCATGCAACTCTAGGCCCATATAACACTGCACACTGTATTACATTCCTGGACACCTTACATGACATGCTCACTAATGTTCAGGGACAAGAGCAGACCAGATATGTCATCATATGGGACAATGTTAGCTTCCATAGGGCTGCTTTGGTCCGCAACTGGTTTACAGATCACCCGCTCTTCACAGTAGTCTACCTCCCCCCATACTCTCCATTCCTAAACCCAATCGAAGAGTTCTTCTCTGCCTGGCGCTGGAAGGTGTATGACTGTCATCCCCATCAGCGCATAGCCCTTTTACAGGCAATGGAGGAGGCATGTGGGGATGTTGACCAGGCATCATGTCAGGCCTGGATACGGCATTCCAGAAGATATTTTCCCCGGTGCCGTGGACTAGAGAATATTGCATGTGATGTAGATGAAATTTTGTGGCCGGACCCAGAGAGACGACATGATGTAGACTGATTTTTTTGTTTTTCTCTGTGAAATTACTACAGTATTTTGTGTTTTGACTTGGAAAAAACCACTTGTGTTTGTTTTGATGTGTCTAAATAAACACTGTAATACTTGATGTTTGGATCCCTGTATGTTTACAGAACTATGACAAAAGTATTACCTCAAACTGACATAGCCTACCTTGTGCACAGAGAAAGCAAAAGCCAGATGTGTTTTTTTTATTTATACCATTAGTGTGTAGTTGGCACATTGTGTGCTTATTATTGTGATGGCTTGTGTTTACTGTTTGATACGAAAACACCATTTTTACGAAGGTGTGAAGAGTTAAGCAAGGTGTGTTAGCTTTTTCAAGAGAACTACAATGTTTTGCTGATTGGGTGAGAGGTTTTGCCATTTGTGTGTAGAGTTTTGGAAAAAAAGCCATAGTTACAAAAAATGTGCTTAAGCAATCAGAAAAAACTGTAAGCACATTTTTTGTAACTATGGCTTTCTCTTTTGTAACTATGGCTTTCCCTTCCTCTTCCCCATCCTCCTCTTGCTCCTTCTTGTCCTCTTCTTCTAACTTCACCTCCTTGTCCTTGTCATTCTCTCCCTCTCACTTCTTCACCTCCGCATCCTCTTCCTCCTCTTCTTCCTCCTACTTCTTCACCTACACGTCCTATTCTTCAGCCTCCTCTAATTCTTACTTTTCTCACTCTTCCTGTTCCCTCTATTGTACCCATTGTATATTACCTGTGGCTTATTTATAGTGCTTAGGCTGATTGCAAAGTGAACTAATTATCTAAAACAGTTTTCACATGAGAAAGTGTGCCAGAGAGTTGGCAAAATAGTGTAAATAATAGCCATTGTGCCTACAGTTGTGCCAAGTGTGTGTTACAAAATTGCAAACTGAGTGCAAAGCAGTGTTTGTGCTTTTAGTTTTGCGAACTCAGTGAGTGGTTTTGCCATTTGTCTGTAGAGTTTTGCAAAAAAAGCCATAGTTACAAAAAATGTGTTTAAGCATTCAGAAAAAACTAACATATGTCATTACCAAACGTTAGTGATTGAACTCCAATGATTTCAAACTTCAGACAAGTGTCCACCAACCAGGAAATAAACGTTTGCCAATGAATAGGCCAGACTCTTTGCGAAGTCAGATGATGCCCTGCGAGAACACCATGTCCGAAACTGTTTACCGCTCATCTGATATAAATGCATAGGCCAACAGCTGCCGACTGTACAAAACCGCAAATCACAAAAACAAACTTCCAAGATACAACCCCAAATCAGAAAAAGTTGGGTCGTTGTATAAAAAATGAGAATAAAAACTTTTTTATATAGTGGTGGAAATGGGCTTCCATATAGATCAGTTCTAATCTTGGTCAAATTGTTCGGTGTCAGTGTTTACTGCAATACAGCACATTTTCACATCCGTCTGGAATGTTACTTTGCTTAATGTTCGACAAATACTAGTGTGTTTGCACTCTTTGAAAACTCAGCACCCTAGTCTTTGGCCACTTTAAAGCCACTCCAAATTTGCACAGTTCTGTGTACTTAACAGAATTATGAAATTCAAGCATAGGTCAAGATCATCCTGTTTTCAGTGTCGTTCAAGGCCTGTTTTTTTACCAGGGAAACAGCAACCACCACCATGATGTTGAGAGCAGGAGCCATAGCAGCTCAGAGTATTTTTATACAGAGAATTTCAGATATACAGGAGAGGTGGGAAATTCGTAATGCTATAGGCGGGGGATTTTCCATAGCGGCCAATCAACAACCAAGTCTATTTACCAGCAAACACAAAATCACCAACAAAACAACATTTGTGGGGGCAAAAACATCACCAACAGAACAGCCATCAACAGCATATAACTGGGATTATAAAACAGACACGAAGATGAGCCTAAAAGACTTATTCTTATGGAACTCAGATAATAGTTGAGCAACCATGAGTGATCTCACTACGTGCCTTACATTGTATGTGTATGAAGTACCTTCAATATCTTCTAAATCACATTTAAAAGTGCGCCTGTTTGAGATCAGAGTGATTCAACTCTTGACTAGCCCTCACATCACCTCTCTTACTTTGTTATTAAGAGGCTTTTCTCTCACAAATGAAGGGAATTTTGTGTTGTGAAGATGTATTGCAATTTGCTCAAGTCTAATCTTGGCCCAGGTATTTACAGTAATACCATGTGGTCATCACTTTTTTACATTTGGGCAATTCCATGCAAAACTGTCACGTCCATAACACAAACACAATGCCATGGTATGATGTGAATGATGATCACTTGAAATTTGAGCATTCGCTCTTCTTGGTTGTAGAACTTACATGAAAAACGTTCATTATAATAGTAATTTCAAGATAATAATCATTCACGTCATACAAATACCATGGCATTTAGTTGGCGATATGGACGTGACAGTTTTGCGTGGAATTGTTCATTTATATTTTAAGGGCCAATTTCCTGTGCGTGGATTAAACCTAGTCCTAGACTAAAAGACAAGTTCAATAAAAATCTCCATGGGAATGTTCATTCCAAACTGGTTCAAACTGGCCCTAAATGTTTACACCTGTAATCCACACACATTTATCTGTTGATATAACTGAATGCTTATTACTGACTTTGATCAATCTCCATTTAACCACTGTGATATATGCTTTCACATTTGTGAGGCAAAACACTTAAGGCTCCTATGTCCACATGTACACTATGCCATTACTTACGGTATATATAGTATGGCATGTTTGGTCTGGTGACTTTGGTCACTGTCAAGAGGTCAGTTTCCATTGTGCAACATAGGGTTCAGATCACCAAGTTGAAGAACCCACCCAGAGGACAGGAAGAATTAAAAAGAGATCTCTCTAGTGTATTTCTCTTAGACATGATTGAGCTTAATTTAACTTAAACAATTTTGACCATTTCCTTGAATTTCTTAATTTCAACTGTCTTTCTTCATGACTCTGCCCATGTGTAATTTAAATGCAACTTAAGATCTCAAAATACTCAGGTCAGATTTCAATAAGAGCAGATTTATTTCTTGTGAGTGAAAGCAAAAACATTTGAAATAGAATACATTATCCTGTATGATGGACATAGGTGCACTGCACTTGATGGTGGACACATTATTATCAACTCCAAATCAAGATTTCAATCCCATGCAGTTATGAATAAATTATGGTTATGGTCATGATGCAATATTGTCTATGTCAATCATATGACACAAAATAAAGGGACAACATCGGGAGTGTCCCACCGTCTTATTAACCACTAACAAATCGTCGATCTCTCTCTCTTCATCAAATCACTGATTTAGCTCTGATGAAAGCAATCAAATTGCAAAACTGCATTTGGCCCACAATTCATGCCATGACTTAATACCAAGTCAGTGATTGATGAAAAGATCACCTAAGGTCAAGGAGAGGTGTAACAGTGACCTGGTAAACATCAGGTGGTAACGTGCAGACTGAGCCTACTGTTGGATGACTATAAATAACTCCTCTCTGAATGGTCGGCTCTGACAGAAGTGGACAGGCCAAACACACAGAGAGGTGGTGCAATATGCTTATAGTCATTACGGAGAAGAGGTTGTGCTGGGCATATATATAATACATAGTTTAGAATTTTAATCTAAAGCATATGATTTCTGTCAAATTGGTAAAGACTAAGATATGTAAAGGCAAAAACCTTTACAATAATTATCAGTTACAAATAGGTGACCCCAGGTCATCGATGCAGTACAGAAATACTATATATTTGAGATATATATAGATATATGCTTTTTCAATCCTGAAGGAAATGTTGGAGTTATGAATTTTGGAGTTGTGGTGTATTGAGATAGGAACAAAGGGGGACAGTGCATCCCACGAGACAGATAGCTTATGTCAGTATTATGTCTTACATGCTTAAATGAAAGCTGGCCATTATACAGTAGTCTCCCAGATGGCAAAATCAGATTTTGGACCACTAGTGACTTGCCGCCGGTGGTCTGCCATTTCTGTTTCACAGTTGGACCACCATCACCTTTGAAAACTTGTTGTGAATAAGAAAAAGAAATATGAAATGTTATTAAATTGAAGAAGGAAGTATAACCCAATAAATAAATAAAAATTGTTTGGACCAGCATGTGAAGAAAGCATAGTGGCAACACTCCCGTAAGAGACTGTGGAAAAAGATGGCAGCGCTTTTCCATGCCAGTTTCTGGGTTATGTAGACAATTTTGGAACTGAAAACTGCCAATCACTTGGTCAGTGGCCCATGAGTTACTTAAGCAATATAGCACGAGTGAGAGTGGGGTTGGTCATGGATATTCCCACGGGTGTTGTTAGGCCGTAGCCACGAAGCCGGAGGCCGAGTGGCGCAGGCAACAACAGCCGTGGGAATATCCATGACCAACCCCACGATCACGAGTGCTATATTGCTTTTATACAACAATTCTACCACAAACTAAATAATCTGAAAACACCCCAATATTGTTTAAAAATGTTAATTTCGACATCGTTCTTACGCATCAAAAAACAGTTCCCTTTTCAATAGACAGCGTCTTGGTTGCTAGGTAACCAACATTCCAGATCCCTCTTTACGGGTCTTTGTGGTTTACGTGTCTTGAAAGAAATGTTGAAAGTCGGGCTGAAATCACATTCATATCTAGCTTTGCTGCATGCATGTTACAAGGACACTGGGCCATGTTATGTAAGGGACATGGTACTGCAAAAAACGGAAACATAGCACATTGCAGAACCAATCGATTTCTGACACGATGCTAGGCACTTTAGCAGCGGTTAGCTAACTATGCTAACGTTAGTTATCTACAAGTCTCCTCCAAGTGACAATCATATTATAGGCCCTACACAATGCTGGCAATGCTGAGAACAATTAGCATCCTCATTTATCTTACTTACATTGAGTTGGCTGTGTAGCTTAATCCACAGATGTGGTGAAGCACTGTTTCGTTATGGTTTGCTAAGGAGTAACCCATTGCTTAAAATAGTGGAGAGCTGGGATGAGAACATTGTGTCGCGGAGTGATTTATTATTAGCCGTGCAAAGTCTGAGTTGAAATGTCCAGGGATATTCCAACTCATGGAACGTCTCTCGGCCAATCAGAAACAAATAAATAGTTCCATAGAACCCAATTGTTGTATAATAGATTACACTCTCCTGCAATAAAGCCATTCAGCACAGGTTTTTGGAACTATTGATCGTGTGGTGGCGACATCAGTGTCGCAACTCTCTCTTTCTCTTTGGATTGATTGGACCACAACTGGCATGAACTACACCACAGCATTACCACAGCATCACCAGATAGCCTACCCCCTATCACATGTTGACTGGTCTGGACTGGATTGCATTTCTATGATGTTCTCAACTTTAAAAGAAAACAAAAGAGCATAACATATTACTATGAATAAAATCAAGTATTATGTAACTGGCACTCCATGAAATAGGCCACCTGTGTGCGCCATTGGAGTGCGCTGTAACTCAAGACCGGAAGTTTCCCTCCCACTCCCCGGAAGTTCAACAGAACTATTTTTGTTGCTAGAGGGACTGATGAAAATGGCGGCGTCTCGTCGCTCATCCCAGCAGCAACAATCAAACCTTTCATCCCCACCACGACCCTCTACACATACTCTAACTCCTCCGGGATCACCCCCAGTGTCCGGAGGGTCGACAGCATCGCCTGTGGCTGGGCCCGAGCAAGAGAGTGTCGTTGATCCGGAGATAACTCCGGTCTCCCCCGACCTCCCTGCTCCGGCCCTGAGCAGTAGCAGCTCTACTAGCTCATCCACAGCTGGCGGTAGCAGCAGTGGCTCCAGTCCGGATTCAGGCAGCACCAGCCCTGGAGGCGGCGGCTGTGGGACCAGTGGAGCCTTTCGGGAGCTTTTCGAGGCCTGTCGCAATGGGGACGTATCACGGGTGAAGAGACTGGTGGATTCGGTTAATGTGAACGCTAAAGACATGGCTGGTCGTAAATCGACCCCGCTGCATTTTGCTGCAGGTAACTGTTAAGTTTCTATCGTGTTTCTTCAACGAGTAAGCAGTTTTGCAGACCAGGTAGCAAGCTAGGTAGCTGGCTAACTAAGTTTTGTGAGAACTAGCTAGCACGTCCAATTAAATGGCCGATTGCTAGCAAAGCATCGTTGCTGTTTGTCGAGAGTGGTTTGTTTTGGTTTTTCGCAATTAGCTGCCCTCAGCAGTTGCTACCGTAGCTACCGCTAGCTGTGGCTAATGTTTTTGAACCCAGCGTCATACAATACAATCAGGCTATTCATCTTATTACTTATGATAAGAAACATAAAACAAAAAAACCATACTCATTCAAGTTGAATTAGAGATGCTAGCGTCTGGAGGAATTTTGCTATTTCAATGTAGACCCTTCGAGAGAAGTTTTCAGTAGAGAGAATTTATTGTAACGTTTGGCTTTTCAAAAAGTTAAAAGTGTGTGGACGTTAGCTAGCATTAAGATCTGAATCTTTGAAATATCTTTAAAATCTCTTAAATCTTTTGTCAGTAACTTTAACATAAAGGAAGACAAGCCGATGCAAGCAAAACTCTTTGTGGTGCATTTGTGATGGCTTTCTTTTATAGCGAATATTACTGTAGTAATAGAAAGCTAATACAGCCCAAGTCTAAGTTTAATCTAAGTAAAGTAAATTAATTTAATTTAATTTAACCTAATCTCACATGTATGAAATTAGATCAGTTATACAAATGCATGCAACGAGAAACATGTCAGAATGACTTTAAATTATTTACTACTGGTCATTGTTAGTAAGTGAGGAGACTAGAACTTCATATCCTCTGAAACATTGCAGGTTTTGGGAGGAAGGACGTTGTGGAGCATCTCCTTCAGACTGGGGCAAACGTCCATGCCCGTGATGATGGTGGTTTAATTCCGTTGCATAATGCCTGCTCTTTTGGCCACGCTGAGGTTGTCAGTCTGCTGTTATGCCAAGGAGCTGACCCAAATGCTCGTGATAATTGGAACTACACACCACTGCACGAGGCAGCCATCAAGGGCAAAATTGATGTGTGCATTGGTAAGTTCTCTTCATTTTCTATATTGACAGATAACATGTGATGCTGATGTAGCACTCAAATCATTGAGTTGTGTCTTACAACACTTGGGGCCAATCTCAATTCTCTGTTTTACCCCTTCCCCTATCCCTTCATCTTACCCCTAGCCCTTGTCCCTCGAAACCGAGTGGCAAGACATAGGGGTGAAGAATATTTCCCTTGGAAATGAGATACCACTAGCCAACCATAAGGGAGAGCTGGATGATTGAAACACTTGAATTAACGTAATTTACAGAGATCGTACCACACTGAAAGCTAATATTTTGTCACTAGCAACCTGTCTTCTGTCAAATAGGCTATCATTGCATTTTCAGCTCGGAATAAAACCGTTCAGGAATTATTTCAACAACAGCAGAACGTCCCTATGTTCGTTCGCAGCCTACCTTCTGTTCCGGGTGAATGAAAGATAGATAGATAGATAGATACTTTATTGATCCCCAGGGGAAACAGGGATGGGGGACAAAATAAACATGCAGTTTGCTATGTAAACATCCCACAACTCCTTCGATATTTTACAATAATATCCAAATGGTCGTTACTTGACATCAGAAGCAATCGGTACCTGTAATAGCCTATGCGAGGAGTCGGCAGCAGTAGGCCTATGCAGCATATCGGACGAGCGGTAAACAAGTTCAGCGAATTTAGCTGCTGTTGGACTTTACATTTCTGACATGGTATGCTGCCAATTCGCGGGGTAGACATGGAAATATGTAAAATGCGAGACATTCGCGCAAATAATGATGTGCTGTTAACATTCACAAAACAGGCGATTTTTGAAAACTTCCTCGTGAAGAACAGGACCTTCAATATATGGTCACAAGATTGAATACAACATAAAATTACCATTTTAATTTTATAATCCTTATTAATGCCAACATTTCATGTCAATGAATCTCTCGGTGTGCTTATTTTTCCGGTGTGAGCGTTGTATGTTGGGTATTTCTCTTACCCCTCGGTTTCAAGTAAGCTCCCGATCTTACTTGGTTTTAAGGGGTATCTACCCCTTGCCCTTATCCCTACCCCTCGATCGAAATGAGAATTGAGAGCCCTTCGTCTCACGTGCACGCGCAAAACTAAGGGGAAGGGGGAAGGGGTAAAATAGAGAATTGAGATTGGCCCTTGTTGTATATGTAAGCTTAATCATTGTTGATTGTCATTTGGGTTCAGTTTTTATGAAGAAGGATATGTTGTATTAAAAATGTAGGTGTACAAACATTGCTGTGGAGAAAGTTTGAGCTATTGCGTGTGGCAAGCTACGAAGAAAATCACACAGTAACTATTTGTAGATGCATGCCTCGCAACACTCATTCACTTCTCTAACCCTCTTTCTTCAGTGCACTAGCAGTTCTTGGGTGTGTTAACTTACTGTAATTCGGGGACACTTCTCTCTGTCTGAGGAATCTATCTAATAGGCAGGGTTCCCACGGGTCATGGAATTTCTAGAATTTCATGGAATTTTGCAATGTCTATTCCAGACATGGAAAGTCAGGGAATTTGATCATTTTGGGCCAAAGTCATGGAATATCAGGGAATTTTGTTGTAGCAGTTTAAAATGTACATGTCAAAATACATTAACACACAAATATTTCCTCACAGAACTGATGTATATCTGGTTATTAGCTTTACTGCTTGCTTGAGTGGCCCAACTTTGTTCCTTCAGTGCCCATTTATTTATCTCCAGCTCTATAAAAATAAAAGATTCATGAACGCTATGCGGCTGCTTTGAAACTATTGGTCGGTATATTCGATATTGTACCATTTATTGTATAATAAGTCATGGGAATTCAGGTTTTTTGTCAGGGGAAGTCAGGGAAAAGTCATGGAATTTTACATTTGACTTAGAGTGGGAACCCTGAAAAGGGTTCTGCTGCTTTGAAACTTGCAATTTCTCAAAACTTTCATCGTTCAATATCACCTCTCTGGCTGTAATTTATTTTACACACCAGTGAGCAAAGATTTGATTGTTTTGTGTGTAAGCTTGGAGCTGTGCTGCTTGGCAAAGTGAAGATAATGACTTGCATAGCTAGACTGTTCTATTTTCTTTATATAAATAAGTTTAACAACTTGTTCCATAAGGTATGTCTGAATCCTCAGTTATAATGTCCTGTCTTGTAATCGTCTTGTTGAATTCCATGACATGTTTGTGTCACAATTATAGGGCGGTTAGTTTAAAGCTAGCACAAGACAAGATAACCCGCATACGCAGTGTACTCCCACAGCTCAAACTTCCTGTGTAGAGCAGCCTGTTTTGGTCCTAGTGGTGCCCAAGTATTCCCAAAGGTAGTCTTCTGACCAGGCAGTTGCTCCTCTTAATCAAGTGGTAGTTGAACGTAAGAGTTAATAGTTCTTAATAGGCTCAATTCTTTGGTAGATAAATATACCCACCTTGCCAGCCTCCACTGTTGGCAGGGCTAAACGGTAAGGTTTTCTGGGTGATAGTGATGTTTCTGGGATACCTTGCTTTCAGTGTTTTCTTTTACTTTTTTGGCAGTGCGTGCTTTTATTAGATATGTTGACACAAGTCAGTTTGTTCTTTGTGACAAATAAAGGATGGTTAATAGTGCAGACGTGAAAACCAAAACAAACAAATAAACCATAAAGTCTTGTTCTTTTCCTGTAGAGTTCAAATCTGTAGATGAAGTTTTGACCAACGCCAGTATGGCTGTTTGCTTGCACAAGCTGCGTCAACAAAACTAGAAAAAAAAAAATCCTGCCATGACAAATATTTTTGCTTCCCTCCATTCACAGTGAACACAGGCACCTCAGTGTTTAGCTTCTCCGTTGCTGCTGCTACTGCCGCTGCTATCGAATCCACCTACTGCAGTCCTCCAGCGGCCCTCACTGACCCCACCCTTTTGTGAGGCGAAGCAGAGGCTGTCCTGGAGGAACGTCACGTTAGAGCTCTTTCACCGCCGCTGACACCGGACTCGCTCGCTGACCCTCCTCCAGCCCCTCTGCTCTCCGCTCGTGACCTTGCTTAGTTTTGTCCAAAGCGGAGGAGCCTATTTGTTTACCCGCGCAAAAAAAACCCCAACAACATTTATCCATCCGACCGTTTATCTGCACACTGGGCCGGCCGTGTTTCTGTGTTGTTGTTTGCGGCATATGAAAGCATGTTGTGTGAAGGACAGGGAGGCGGAAGGCTTCGTTATTGTGCCTAATGAACTGTGGAGGTGCGGTTCATACGTTATGCATGCATGTCTCCCACAGCTGCTTTAATGCACAACAGTGTGTTCTTCACAAGAGCAAAGAAAGGGAGACTCTCCAGCTTCCTCCCACAGCCTGACTCACATTCTAAGCTGTTTTGCATTTAGTACATTTTAAAGGTCCCTTTTCATAAAATAACTAGCTGAACTTTGCAGTGCATTGAAGGGATTGGAACATCTCTCCCTGGCATTTAAACCCTTTACCTTGTTGCGTTGTGTGGCACCAATTCAGCCACTGCTGCTGCCTGTGTGCACATTCTTTGAAAGGGCTCCGTCCAGTGAGTATTTGACCAAGATCCACTGTGTCCCGAGGCCTAAAATGTCTACACTGCTAAGGCATGGTTAGTTACCCGGAGCTTCCACATGTTGAGTGCAGTGGGTTTAGTCCTCATATCTGGAGGTTGTGTACTTTTTTTTTTTTTTTTTTTTTTTTTTTTTAAAAAGCTCAAGTTATTGACCTGAAGGGGGATGAAATGTCCTTTCCAAGATAAAGGACATTGCAAATGTCAAGGTCCTCCTTCCCTTCCATCCTCTCTCTATTTTTGTTTTGCATCCGTTTATTGGAAATGTGGAGAAAGAGAGGGAGGGAAAGTGAGGGGCCAAGTTAATGCGCTTAGCTCTCCTGGGAAATCCTTTTATTCCTAGCCATTGAGTCAGATGAGCGCAATGGGTAGTGTCGTGAAGCCTTGGACTCGAGAGAGTCTCCAAGCCCAGATAGAGTTATAGTCCACAGCCCCATGCACAAAGATGGCTTCCAGGGCATCTGCTTCAATGGTACATTATTTATTTATAAATCAAGATATTATGGATATATTCAGTTGCACATCTTGCAGTTTGAATATATTTAGTGAAATGCAAGTGTCGTTTAGTACAGTTTTTTGTGAGATATTTTGCCACATTTGATCTGTTCCCTTTGAATGGCAGAAGATGCTGCACCAGTCGAGAGCATGTGGCATTTATCCATGTGTCTAATTGCATATTTTTTCATTCAGTGCTTCTCTGTGAAATCATCCCTCTCCCAACAGCTGTTGGTCATATAAGCTTAGTTCATAGCAAATGGCGAAGACTTAGGCAAGGCTCAAGTGACACTTTGTGTTCATTTGTTGGGCATTATTGGGTTCGGCTGCTTATTTGATTCACTTGTGGTCTTCGAATCCAGACCTCCAGTTGAAGATTCACATTTATGTGTTCCAAGATAGGAATTGTTGCAGATTGTGCCCTGTTGACACTGAGCCTATTACCCAAGTTTTGCTGGCACCAATCAACACCAATTTGAGTTTCATAGGCGAATGATTGATGAGCCAACTGGTCACTGTGGAAATGAACTGTAAAGTTTGGTCTCTAATGCAATCAGTGTTTCCTCTAGATTTCTCAGCAGCGGGTGCTGGCCAGTAAACAACCCCCCCCCCCCCCCCCAAACATACCTAGACTGAATATCAAAAGGTCATTGATATTACATTGAAATAAATGGACTCTTCATTTTATTTGTTTATCATCTTTATTAAACTCTATTTACACACCATGCAGTACCGCTGAGTAATTACTTACAGCTAAAGCTGTTTTGACCTATAGTAAGAATAACGGGAGGGTCTGGAGATTTTTACTATTTAGGCTGTGTATTGGCACCTCACCAACGTGAGTAGTTGATTTGAATGGAACATCTACAGTGTTACAAACAGCCATTCCCTGAACCTGAGGGTGTCTGTCATACAGATCTACGGTCTGCTATTCAGATATATCACAACGTTAAGCGTCCTCATTAATCAGTCAGTCAAAACAGCTATTTCACATTGATGTAAAATATAAGATGATTAATTATGTCGTGGCAGTCTCTGAGACTCTTTTTTTTTTAATGTGGTGTGCCAGTCAAAAAGAAAAACAAAGAATGCCCCCACCCCCACCCACACACATTTCTCTGGTTATTATGAATTGCAATTTACAGCAGTAGCAATCTTCTTTGGGTGATGAGCTAGAATAAGATGAGTTTGTTTGTTGATTTTCAGATGTAATATCTTCTGAATTTAATTACTGTGGCTCCTGAGCGCTATTATAAATATCTTCCAATATATGGCTGTAATGTCTTATATTAGGCAGCCTAGGTGGTTGTCAATGTCCTTTGAAATAAGTTTAGCACATTTTGGAACACTGTCAGTCATTCATCTTGTACTCTTTTAAATAGCAGTTTCCTTCCCCTCCTTAGCTTTCCTCAGGAGAAGCGTTCTTTGAAATGTTTTCACTCAATATTTACAGCACGTTAAAGGTAGAGTCTGTGAGTCTAATCCAACATGTGTTTTGTCCGATGTTTCTCACTGTCCTGTAACTGTCTTTGTAGTGAGTGGCTTCAAAAACTCTGGTGTTTGTACACAATTCTTCTGCTTTAAATGGGAAACAAACAAACATCAAGCCATAAAATATTCCAGCCAACCGACTCATTGCTTCAGAAGCATGGAAATCAAATTGTAGGCAAATTGTATTGGCTGTTGATCTTAAAGTCAGCAACCCTATAGACCAGAAGGGCAGACTCTGCCTTCTTGTTCTGCTCAGTATTCATTCTGTTGCGTGCAGAAGGATTGTTTTTCATTATCTCTCTATTTGTTCCTTTTGGGAAAAAAGAGCTGTCAGATTTCCCAGGCAACAGCGTGTACAATAATGTGTTCATAGAATTTGTCAGAGAAATAATAACCAAAGTGTTGTGGATGATTTGTCAAGTTACCTGTTGCGTGTGTGTGCACATGCTTCTGTATGTGTGTGATGCGAGTATTTTGACAGGGCTGTCACCAGCCCAGACATAGATCAGTTTCTTCGTCGTGACTGTCAGGTGGTAAATTGGGCTCTCTGAATTGATCTTTCGCTGTGGCACTTATGAGTGATCACCCGCAGCCTGTCAGCCTCATCATTACAGCCGTCTGCTTGCCCAGTAAAGAGCCCTCAGCGATGGGGGTCGAGGTGAAGCGCTCGGAGTGGAAGAATCGGGGAGGGTTGCATTCAGATCTCCTAAATCTAAATCTAATCTATTCCCCTACAGTATTTTAGTCCATGGAAACTTGTATGTGATTGAGGGGGTCTGTGACTGACTTTGGTTATTTATTTGCTGTAATGGTCCAAAGGCTTGTGTAAGTTATAAGGAGTGAGAATGCGTGGGTTAGGAGCTTTTCCTGGGCTGTCTTGTGTGCGGACTCCCTTTATAACCGACACCGGAGCAGAAGAGCAGATTTTATCTCCCATTGCCATTTTGAACACAAAGCCCTGTGGCCGCCTCTGTTTGTGTCCACTGGTATTCACGTCAGTGGCTCTTTTCACACAGGCTTCCTGTAATGCATTCGGCCCCCTCGGCTGTGTGTGTGTGTGTGTGTGCGTGTGTGTGTGCGCCTGCGTGTGCGTGTCCGTGCGTGGGTGTGTCAGAGATCCTCCAGTGGTGTTTAATGTTAAAACCCGGACTGAAAACGAGTAATAGTGCCTCTGCTCTGGCGTTCCTTTGGTGCTGGGCTGTAGAGCGGTTTTTGGGGCTGCCATTTAAATCATGGGAATACCTGTCAGAGAAGCTATTGTGGCAGCGCCTAACTGCTGCCTTTGTTGGTGCCATTCAACTACGTGGCGGGGGAAAAAAAAAAAAGACAGCTCTTGACTGGTTTTGTGGCTCTCGGGTGATGGCAGGCTGAAAGCGTTTGTTCAGACTCCCTGATTGGCACTGAGGGAGCTCTTCATTCTTCCGCCCATCCCAGCCCAGCGCAGTGCAGTTCATGGACGAGTCAACCGGAACAAACCGACTATCCATGTGTGCTGCCAAGTTCCCTCTACCTGATTGCTCCGCACACAAGTAGAATTACTGTGAATGTAACAGATTTAAAGTAATGTGTGTAAGTAGATTATGTTATGTTACGTTGCGGAGATTGAGATTGCACAGAGGTCCTATGCAAACAAAATGGGACAATGCAAGCGGCACGCTGGTGGATTCACTTGCCCACTGGGGCAGCTAATGAATTTCTAATGCTCTCACTCCTCGACTGTGTGTGTGTGTGTGAGCTGCCAGAAATGTTTCCAGCCTGATGCCAGCTCTCATATATAGCTCTCTCTGCAGCAGCAGTCACCAATACAGAGTGCTGGCAAACCTGGCTGGCTAGGTTGTTGTTGGCATAGAATAGCTATCGCCAGGATTAGTTCATTTTCCGTTGTATCTACTTTCAGTGTTTTTTTTTTTTTTTTTTTCTTTTTTAATTTTTTCATAAATATAGCCTAGCTAACGATCCAGCCAGATCCCCTAGCACAAACAGCCGTGCCTTTCTGTGGAAGGACATAATATGAACGCAGTCAAGGTCAGCTCCCAGGGTGCATCAGCGTTTATGAAATGGATGTCCTCGGTGCAGGGCGAGCGCGCGAGCAAGCCACTGTGGAGGGAGCGGCGCCTGCTAAATGGCTAAATGTAATGTAATGTAAATGTAATGATGATGATGATCAGCGTTTTGCACCATGAATAAGTAATGGGCATTAGTTGTGCTAATTAGGGGTGCTGGTGTTGGGGCATTAATTACTGTGTCTGCTTGTGCGGAGCGGCGCAGGGGCCCAATGTGAAACTAGAGGTCGCTGACTGCCAGTCTCAAAGCACTAAGGTTCTGGTGTGTGTCTGTGTGTGTCTGTGTCTGTGTCTGTGTGTCTGAGAAAGTAAAGTAATGAATCTCCACACAAACAGTGTGAGTTTGAATCAATCTTCACTCAGTACAGAGCACTGTGGTAGAGTGATGTGCCCAACACAGTAAGTTTCCAACACACACACACACACACACACACACACACACACACACCCCTAAAGGCTCTTCATCTCATTTTTGAGTGGTGTATGTGTGATGCATTGCTCCTCTCACCTGTGGCCTCCTCCTGTCACACACATCTCTCCGTTAATCCCCCCCCTCCCAGAGCCCTGTCATAATGGCCCCCGCTCCCCGTCTCACGGGGCAGCTCCCATTAACCCTCCATCAGTGACGCGCTGGAGTGGGTGCCTGGAGGGGCACCGTCAGCCAGCTGCTGCGTCGGCAGCTCCGCTCCGCTCCGCACATCTCCTCTCGCCGCGCTGCTGCGGATCCTCTTAGCCGCCACCGGGGCTGTCGCTGGTCTTCACACCTGTGTGGAACCTGCTGGGTTGGTGTGATTTTTTTGGTGGAAATGGGTTTTACACCCCCTAGAATGGGCACGTACACACACACACACACTTACACACTTACACACACTTACACACACAGGGAGGCTGAGGCATTCCACATGCATAAAAGGTCTTCAGTCTCAACATATATTATATTATAGACCTGTCTATGTCTGTTCTCAACAAACAGCTGTTGCAATAAGCAGCATCTTGTGTAGTATTTAGATAGATGCTTTCTTCATTGATCCCAAAGGACATTTTATAGTGCTGTTTTGCTACTTGTCACACTTTGCGTAGTCTAGGCACACACACACACACCTGTTCCTTGTTTCCCCGCATCGGTTCTCGTGGCTGGTAGCGGTCGTGAGTAAGCCTTGGGAGCGGGCGAGTGATTGGCGGGGCTGCGCACCGGGGGCCCTATCAGGCGCAGCTCTGGAGGCTCGCTGGCTCTGACGCGCGCACCTCTGATGGATAGGCCAGCTGTCATGAGGTGCCAGCATGAATCTTAATCGCCGCCTTCGCCCCCACCACCACCCCACCCCATCCCACCCCACCACCTACCCTCCAACCCAACCCAACCAAGCCTCTCCTATCAGCCCATCTTCCCCCAAACACAAACACACACACACCCACACACACACACACCAGACCCCCATTCAATACCGCCTCCCCCTCCAGCGCCTGCTTTATGCAAATGCGGCACGGCTTTTAGCGCATATTAATTCCTGCAGGAGGAAAGGCTGAGTTTTGCGGCGGCATCCATTACAATGTTGTTTTCTTTATTGGTTTTTAATTTGTCCTTTTTTTCCCCCCCGTGTGCCTGAAACGCTACCGGCACCTCACTGTAGAGCGTCTCAGCTGAGACGGTAGCAGGGGATAGGAGGCTGGGCTCTTTTGCCATGCGCTCACACAAAACCACCAGCCATCTTTGATCAGTCTGTGAGTCATCATGATATATTCAGACAATATTATCAAACTCCTATAGTGATGGAAATGAAGCTAAATCTGGTACAAAGCATATTTTCTCCTCTTGTGATTAATGCATTTAGTAGCCTACATGGTCCCTGAAAGAAACAAAGTTGATAAATGAAAAACTAAACTAAACTAAACTTTGTTTGTAATACCTATATAGAGGAGATGATGAAAGTCGGAGGCTGTTGATGTGAAATCTTCTCAGCGGGGAGCACACCTGTTTAATTGAGTTAATTGGGGCGCGTGTTGAGCAGGAGGTGAGACTCTGTTGAACTCGTGCAGTTAGTGAGGTGAATTTTTATGCCGATTTCCCCCAGGGTGGAGCATTGCAAACAGAGCCGTCTCTGTGCCCATGATGTGATATGCCCGCAAGCCGCAGGAATCAGATGATGGATGAAGTTTAATAAGATCTCCGTGGCTTGCCACTTTATTGGTTAGGAATGGGATTCGGAGGAGAGTAGAATCAGTGGCAATGATATGGCCCCCTTAAACAACCCCCATCTAGCCTTGTAGGTAGAGCTGTGAGTGTTTACATAGTGCATTTCAGTTGTCTTCCACAGCATTTTATTGAAGACTTGCAAACCCATTTAGACTCATGTCATTTCCACAGTGCTTGTGTTCTTTTGATCTGTGAAACAACATGTACATGTAGCTTTTGGAAATGCAAATATGGTTTGGCAAATGTGGTCTGGTTGGTGAGCTTTTGCTTGTAAAAGACATGGCTTTGGGCAATGTTAATACTGCGGCCCTGTATTCCTGAGCCCTGAGGATCTTTGAAATGAGTCCAGCCGTCTCTGTCTGGAGCGGTCACCTTTCATGTAGCCCTCCTCTGACCATCGAGCCGGAGGCAGCAGTAGCAGTCGGTAGCTCTTTTTTGGATCAGTTGCCCCCGGTGAGCGCTATCTACAAGCCCGCTCAAAATAGCATGTTGGCGTGGTGATGACATTTGACTGTTGATGCAGAGCTTTTGACAGCCCACAACATTATCGAAGCGCGCCGACTGAACTGACTGCGTTTGCCTCTCCTGAGTCTCCTCTTCTGTGAGCTGATTTCTTGCCCGTGCAGCATGTCAGGCTGTGTTTTTTGTAATATATTCATGCATGATACCTGGAAAACAACAGCTGTTTGTGTCTTGATTAGACCCAAGGCTTATGATCATTTTGTGCCATCTGAATTGTCACCCAAACTAAGGGGAATGTTGATCACAGGGAGCACAGATCTAATTTTGAATGGGCTGGAAGCAATTTGTTGGCGTGACATGTACATCGCTGAGATGGAACAGTTGGGGTACACACACACACGCACGGAACCGCAGTACATGCAGGTGCGATTCCTCCTAAACACATAATGAGATCTGAATTTCATGGCCATTCGTTGTATGACACAAATGTTTCCTTTAAATGGAGGGGTGTTGAGGCGTGTGTGTGTGTGTGTGTGTCCATCGCACATGACACAGGCCAGTGTGACTGGCAAGCTGCCCAAAGGAAAAAAACCAAACAAAACATTGAAGCTGAAAAATAGCTGACCTGACATGAGTCATAAGAGAGATGGAGGGAGGGATGGAGATAGAGAACAAGGGAGGGAGGGAGGGAGAGAGAGAGAGAGAGAGAGAGAGAGAAAATGAAACTGAAAATGAGGGGAGGAGAGAGGGAGAGTCACGATGGCATTCATTCAGATTAGCCGTGTGGCTCTCTTCTCACCGCCCAGCTGATGCAGTGTGCTGATTTGTTACTCTGTTGTTACCATGCGAGAAAAAAAAAAAATCCTCCGATCCATGTGTGTTTACAAGCGCCTAGTCCACTCACCGTCGTTGAGGGGCGTGTGCTTTGTCATGCGAATGAGTGAGTGTGTGTGTGTGTGTGTGTGTGTGTGTGTGTGTGTGTGTGTGTGTGTGTGTGTGTGTGTGTGTGCGCGCACGCGCACACTACTATAGCGTGCATGCGTGTGTGTGTACGCGTGTGTGTTTAGCGTATTGAGGACCGTGTGTGTGTGTCTCTCTCCTCAGCTCCGGCTGCTGTCCTAAAGCAGTGACAACAGAAGCAGCAGTGGTGCTACCGGCAGTCATAGCAGTAGCATCGCCGCAGAGAGAGAAAGAGAAAGAACAAAAAGGCTTCTGCGTTTTTAAAGTTATCCTCCCCTAGACTCTCCTCTCCTCCCCCCCCCCCCCCCCCCACGTGTCCCTCGTAGCTGATCCTGCAAGAGAGAGAGAGAGAAAGGGAGGGAGGAGAAAAGAAAGAGAGGAGTGTGTGAGCGCACACGAGGAGAGGAAGAGAAGAACTGATTGAGGAGGGAGATTGCAGGAGGACATTGTTTTTTTCTCTCTCTCATTTTTTTTCCTGAGAAGGGGCGAGAGGAACATTGCCTTTCAGAGAGCGTGTGAGAGGGAAAAGAGAGAGGGAGAGAGAAAGAGAGAGGGAGAAAGAAAGAGAGAGGGAGGGTGAAAGAGGCAGATGAGCGGGGGGAAACCTTGCTGTTCAGGGAGCGCTGGCAGTTTAGGGATGCTGGCCGCTTTAGGTGCGCTGGACTGAGGCGGATTAAAAAGCAGCGCGCTAGAAAACATTCCTCGCTCTTCTCTCCTCTCTCCAGGGGACAAGGAGAGAGGGAGTGTGGGTGTGTGTGTGTGTGTGTGTGTGTGTGTGTCTGTGTGTGTAGAGAGAGGAACAGGCTTTGATATTCCACTCATACCTGAGCGTCTGTCACATGGTCCAGCCTGAAGTCTGACTCTCTCTCGCTCTGTTTCTCTCTTACTCTTTCTTTTCTGTCTATTTTACACTTGCACTCACTCACTCGTTCTCTCTCTCTCTTTTTTTTTGAATAACATGGGTTTGCTCCCTCCTCCTTCTCCCGTCGCTTGCTCGTCTGTTGGGTCCCGCTGCAGCGCGTGTTGCTCCGTCTCTGCCACTCCAGCTCTGAGCTGCGGCTCGTCCGCTGGTGTTGTTGTCGTTACTACTGCTGCTGCTGCTGCCGCTGCCGCTGCCTTCACCGCCTCTGCCTCCGCGGTTGCCGCGAGCGTCGTCGGGGGACTCGGCCGCGCCGCCGGGCCCGGGGTGCGGCGCGCCGTAGTGGGGGTGGGTGTGCGATGTGCGTGTGTGCACGTGCGAGCGCGATGCCCAGGCGAGCGCTGGTGGCCGGCAGCGCCGGCGGAGGAGGAGGAGGAGCGGTAGGCGTCAGCGTCAGCGGGGTCAGCCTGTGCCTGCCCGAGCTCAGCTCTTGCCTCTGTTTCCCCTGCACAGTACTGCTCCAGCACGGCGCCGACCCCAACATCCGCAACACCGATGGCAAGTCGGCGCTGGACCTGGCCGAGCCGTCCGCCAAGGCAGTCCTCACTGGTGAGTACCCACAACATGTTTCTACTCTGGTTTCCTCTGAGAGGGTGTGTGTCTGTGTGTGTACCTGTGTGTGTGTGTACCTGTGTGTGTGTGTACCTGTGTGTGTGTGTACCTGTGTGTGTGTACCTGTGTGTGTGTACCTGTGTGTGTGTGTGTGTGTCTGTCTGTGTGTGTCTGTCTGTGTGTGTACACCTGTGTGTGTACTTGTGTGTGTACCTGTGTGTGTGTGTGTGTGTGTGTGTGTGTGTGTGTGTGTGTGTGTGTGTGTGTCTGTCTGTGTGTGTACACCTGTGTGTGTACTTGTGTGTGTACCTGTGTGTGTGTGTGTGTGTGTGTGTGTGTGTGTGTACACCTGTGTGTGTAGCTGTGTGTGTAGCTGTGGTGTACTTGTGGTGTACTTGTGTGTACATGTGTATATATGTGTGTGTATAGGTTGGGTGGGTGTTAGTGATGGGAGGGTTTTGCTCTTCACCCCCCCCCCCCCCCCCCCCTCCTCACTTCACATTGTACTCCTGCCTTCATTGTCAATCTGTGCTGGTCCACAGTGCTTTGATCGAGTGATCTCTCTCTCTCTTTCTTTTTCTCTTTCTTTTTCTCTCTTTCTCTTTCTCTCTTTCTCTCTCTGTCACTCATTCACTCACACACACACACACACACATGCTCCCAAATACACACTCCTGCGTGCAAGCTCTTTGTGTCTCGCTGCCTTACTCACTCATTGACACACTCACTGTCTCTCTCACTTCTGGCCCTCTGCGCCTGGCACTCAATTTCTCTCTCTCTCTCTCTCACACACACACGCACTCTCTCTCTCTCTCTCTCTCTCTCACTCACTCACTCACTCACTCACTCACTCACATTCTTTTTCTCTCATACATACTCCCTCTAGCTCTCTCTCTCTCTCTCTCTCTCTCTCTCTCTCTCTCTTGCCCTCCTCTCTCATACACACTCCCTCTCCCTCTCTCACTCGATGGCTCTCTGTTTATATTGCCCCTCTCCCCTTTTTTTCTCCTCCACTCTTGCTTGCCAGCAGTGTGTGGTCCAGCAGCTTACCTTACAGCTGCGCATCTTTCTCTCTCTCTCTCTCTCTCTCTCTCTCTCTCTCTCTCTCTCTCTCTCTCTCTCTCTCTCTCTCTCTCTCGCTCTCTCTCTCTCACCATCTCTCCCTCTCACCATCTCTCCCTTCGCCTTGCCATGCCTCGCCTCTCTGGCTTTTTATTTCTCAAACGCGTGTTCAGTGATTACATCTGCTTGCTGTGAGGGTGTAATGGTGTGAGTGTGTGTGAACTGGAATGAGTTTGTGCTTGTGGTGCTGATCCCCTGTGTGCTCTCTCTCTTTCTCACTCTCACTCTGTCTTTTTCTGTCTCTGTCTGTCTGTCTGTTTGTCTCTGCCTGCCTGCCTGCTTGTCTCTCTCTCTCTCTCTATCTCTCTCTCCCTCTCTCTCTGACTCTATCTACTGCCTCTTGACCGTGATCAGAGGCTTGTGTATAATGAGTCTGTGCTGCTCGGGAGCCAGGAGTTCTCTCCCATTAAACACGTCGGCCGCCATGTTTACAGCGCGCCACGGCCCCGCCACCTGTTTACCCTCGCTTTGCATCAGGCGTCCTGTAAAACCGTAAACACCTTTATGAGCGGCTGCTCCAGAGCCTCTTCCTCTCGAGGCCTCACAAAGAGATTAGCACCATGTCCAAATCACACACACACACACACACACACACACACGTGCACATTCATAGAAGCACTTCTCTCAAACCAATACGCAATCATGCAAACACACATTCATACAGGTGCTTAATTCTGTGCACACATGCAAGTGTGCACATTCACTCTCTCTCTCTCTCTCTCTCTCTCTCTCTCTTACACATACACACACACACACACACACACACACACACACACTCTCTAACAGACTTACAAATACACACATTTGGTCACACTTAACTCCTTCATACTGACACACACACCTTCTCTGAACCATGAAAATAATGTTCCTAAAGATTATGGAGGGGAAAAATATTTATTGCTTCAGTTTACACTCCCTGGGGCATAGAAGGGGAATTAAACAATTCCTAATGAAGATGCTTCTCTCACGTTTGCATTACATTTCAGATGAACTCAGAGCGGTGAACAAGTGCACAAGTCTATGAACAAGAAAACCTGAAATTAGATTAGTTCCGGAATATTCAGTTAGCTTGGCCATAACAACACTGACGAGGCAATTAAATAAAATCAGCGCTTCACAGCTTTCTGCAAATGGGGCCATGTAGTTTGTCACAGTCAAATATGTTTTTTATCAGACTGAAACATTCTCTGGCTCTGGTGACTCATTTGAAAAACACCACCCTCCAGATTGGTTATGAAATGAAGTGTTTTAGCCATGAAGCTCACAGTGACAGATGACATGCCCCCTTAATCCTGTTCCCAATCGTTGGCGTTTTCATGACAACTCCCAAAAGCCACCTGTGTTATTCACCCAATATTTAGTCCTTCCATGGCCTGTTCATTTTTAATCCTTTCACATATGAACCCCATTTATATTCCAGTTAAAAACAAACATGATTGGTTATATAATGTTGTTGCTTTCACACACAGTCCTCAATCAAGTAACGAAGCTGCACAGACACCCATAGAGTTTCTAGCATATCCTAGTGTGATGTTACAAGTGAAATTGAAAAGGATTTAGTGTCATCTAGAAAACTAGCCTTCTCGTCATGCAAATATAACTGCTATGTAAGCCATTTAATATGATCTTAAAGGGATATTCCACCATTTGGGGAAATGCACTCATTTTCCACCTCCCCTTGAGTTAAACAATTGAGTTTTACCAGTTTACTTAATTGTTTAACTCAAGGGGAGGTGGAAAATGAGTATTTCCCCAAATGGTGGAATATCCCTTTAAATTACCAGCTAGTAAATCAATTAGACCAACCAGGCTATGGTGTTTGCTCCATAGGTTAATCTCCAATGAAAGAGTCTCTAGCGTTCCAAGTAATCACAACCAATTGTAGATTATGTTTAATGGCTTCACATAGAGATTAAGCAATCATGAGAGGGAACGAAGGGGAAGTCCCTCCCGTCCCTTTGCCTTTCTTGAATATGTTAATTGAACGGTTACTTTTCCCACTCTAGCCTTGGGAGAGGATTACTGTTTGTTGTACTGTGTCGCCAAGGATCAATACACATTTTGACTTTCTCTGTTCCCAAATGACAAAATATCCATAAATAAACATTAAATAAATGTTTTTTTCTCTCTATGAGGGATAATAAAGATTGACACACACACACAAATGATGAGAGGATTTGTCAATCCTGTTGTTACATCACCCCCACACCAAATGCCTCTTTTTTCAAAAATACCATTGTGTAACAAACTGCTAAATCTAAATCCATTTCACAACAAACAAGTGTCTTTTTAAACAGCTTGGGAGTGTTGTTGGTTATGTTTTCCTTTTATTTTTTACCTTCCTCCCAATCTCTTTTCTTTTTTTAATTTACTTTATTTTTTATTCTTTTTTTCAGAGGGCAATGGAAGAGAATATCTCTTACATATCATGCAGGGTGTATAAATAGAACTGGGTCTCTCTCCCCCTCCCTCTCTCTCTTTCTCTTTCTCACACTCTTCCTCTCTCGTCCTCTTCCCCTACTCAGCTGCGAGAGGAGAGAATTCCAGATAATTGTTGCTAAATCGAATTCTCTTATCTGGCCCTGGCTTCTCTCACCTCCACCGTATCAGTGACCCTGCAGCGCCCAGCCTCTCCAGAGACCCTCTCCGCTGATGTTTTACGCAGCGTTTACCTCTTAAAGAAGCCAGATCTCACCCAGATTTTGCCCTTAAGCGTATTCCCCAAACAGACGGATTTGTGTGCATACTGAAACATGCTGCATGATAACTGAGAAGATGATTCTAGCAACTGTGTGCATGTGTGTGTGCTCTCTATGTGTGTTTTCCTCTAGTCTACTCACAGGCAAGTGCATGCTTTAATTGCTATGGTTAATCATGATGTCGTCCAATGAGCCTCCACTTTAGAGCGGCCCAAAGACCCATGCGTGATTTATGAAAATGAAACCTGTGAGCACAGCACGTACGTAGGTGTAGGAATATATCGTAGAAACTAATTTGCAGACAAATTAAAACAGTGGCGAGAAACTCACAGCACAACGATAGTAATTTAGCTCTGAAAGAAAATCCCAGACTAACGTGAAAGAGCAGGCTAACAGGTGTACACCTATTTCAGACATCACCAGGGAAGGTCTACAGCATTCTGTTGCTTCTTGAGTAGCTCATGAGTCTTAAAGAGTGATTGGGCAACGAACAGCGCAGCCATCTGTTTCCACCAACACTGCCAGTATGCATGTCAGGCTTCCTCCCAGTGCCCAGAATGATGCCAAGCAGACTAATTACCAAGTAGACATTGAAGCTAAGGAGACATGACCAATGAAATACTGTCCAATGTAAAAAAAATGGTCCAAGCAGGCCTGGTCCTGCGATCTTCTGTCTCACCAGTTTGCTGTTTCTCACCTGTTGACCCAGTGACGTCAGCCAGGTGCCTGCCACACAACCCACTTCATTGTCAAAGCGAACCACTTCCCTCTGGCTTTTCCATTGGAGAGAGACTGTAATGACGCAAGGGAGGCTAGTTCTGCTGTTGCCTTCCAACGGAAATTGGAAGTGCAAGACGATGAAAGAAATCAGTTTCAGTGCAAGACGATGAAAGAAATATTTCTTTACAGAAATAACAGGCCTTGATGGCTTCATTCCATTATTTTATGATAATTCTAAAGCAAATTCTCTACCTTTTGTTCAGTCAGTTTAGCCTCATTAAGCATTGCATGCATATCTTTCAGATATAACCTATATTAGAGGTTGAGTGATATGTTTTTGTTGTTATAATGCTGATTGTAGATTGGCTTCATTTGTCATTTGGCTTCATTTCATCTAGCTATGAGCTGAATATCCGTCATGCCTGAGTGGTTGAAGCAGTTCAACTCTCCATATCCAGAAGAAAAACTTAACACAGTCCCCACAGTAGTGCGCCACACAAGATGGATAGATTGCTTTGCTGACTTTCCTCACAGTGTTTATAGCTGTAAAAAAAGGGGAGTAGTTGGGAGGTGATATTACTTGGCCCGGCTTTGAGGCTTTCATCATACCACGAACGCGCCGGCCACAGACCGCACACGTTCAAGTGGGTGTGTTTCACAGTCTGTTTCTCGGCCGGTCCGTTCTGTTGCTGTCTCCGTTAAACGTGCATTTCATCTCACTCAGGTGAACAGCTGCTGTCCGCACAGAACGTGAAGAGAGAGTGAGCGAGCGCACACAGCCAGCCAGCCAGTCTGCCTGAGCTAGGCAGACGCAGGTGGGGTTGCGAATACGCCTCTGCGTTAGACTGATTTGCAAGGACACCAGCGGCCGTAAAATTTCCCACACAATGAACAGTAAATTCAGTAATTGCTTAGTCGATGCTGATTGATCGCAGATGTGACACGGCTCAATGGGCTCTCTGGAGCTGGAAATATAGCGACGGGATTATTTTTGGTGCATCAGTATCTTTCCACTGATTGGTCTCACCCTCTGTGCTTTGTGTAGTGGAAAAATACATCTTGAACTTTGTTAGGTCAGGTACGGCTCCACATAAAAGTTTCTGTCCATTTCCTCACCAGGATGATGAGTATCTGCATCGCCCCCTGTACATCATCGCCCCGTCTGTGTGTGCTTTTCATTTACACACGGTCATGCATTAAATCTGTCTCCGAGCAAGCTCCTTTTGCTGGCTATCAGATATAAGATTTTTTATTGACCCATAAATTACCATCTCGTGGAACAAACATCCCGCAGCAGTGACAAATGTATCCACACCTTTCTTTGTTACACATATGTTGTATTTTTTGGGGAGAGAGCCTAGAGCCAACATGTTATCCATAGCTAATTAGAATTAAAACATGCCTGGATAAACAGCTGGCTGTTGAGGTCCCCTGGTGAGTTTTTTGTTGGACGGAACCTGCTTTAACCAAACGGTACCCTCATCCCCACAAACATCCTTATCGTCTCATCACGTGTACTAAGACTTAAGCACATTCGAGCTACTAGCTTTTATTTCCCCCGTTGTATCTTTTTTTCCGCATGATTCCAAATTAATTTGTGTACTAGTGGAATCTAAACAAGATTATGGTATGTTTTTCGAGCCATTTTAATTTGACGGGGAAGTGGAGCATTGGTGGGTTTGGCTGCCGATCAGAGAGCGAGCAAAGAGATCAGGGAGCGATGAGGCTTGGGAGGAAGGAACTGTTTGTGTGCGTGTGCCTGTGTGTGTGTGTGTGTGTGTGTGTGTGCGCAGGATGGGAGGGGGGATAAATAAATGGATGAAGGAGAGATAGAAGTTACGCTGAAGTGCTCTCAAGTTTGCCACCAGATATTTTGCATATCTTTACATCTTTCAGCCTCCCTATCTGCTTCTCCCTCTCTCTCTCTCTCTCACACACACCCCCCTCCATCTCATCTGTTTCACGCAGCTGCGTGTCCCTCGGGTAATTTGCAGCCTCCTCTGTTCGTTTTAGCTGTTTTTTTTTTTTACTCTGAGGGAGAACGCACCTGAAACTTGTATGTATCCCTGTGAATGACAGAGGAAGGTTACTGGAGGTAATTGGCACCTCTTGCCAGCTAATTTAAATGGTGCAAAAGGGAGCTTGAGGGGAGGAGAGTGTTAATGTGCTTCTGATGCTTAGCACAAGATGCAGCAGTCATTCATGTGTGATGCAGCTCGGGCCTTGTCAGTCAGCAAATCATTTGAGGATGGTTGGAGAGCGAGCAATCCATGTTATGTCTGGCAGCCTGGCAAGAAGCTTGCCAATAACTGCATCGGTCATTTATTTTGTCAAATACCTCATGGCATATCAAGGTTAGGAAGACTTGGGCAGGACATCTAAAATGCCAGTGCACTTTTAAAATATTTTCTTTGTCATTACAACTTGATAATGTTAAACTCTAGAGGCAGCCCATTTTCCACTGAAAGGGATGGAAATTTCAAAAGTCTTAGTATAATAGATGCCAAGGCTATACCACAATAATGGCACAAAATAATAGCTTGGTTTGATTGCTAGATTGGTGTGATGTGAATGGGATTGAATGAATGTGAAATGACCACATTCATAAGAGCCAACCAGCACCAGAGAGTGAAGGTTGGGAGATTTTATGAAAAGGTCACAGCAGAAAATATGAAAGTCCCAATGTCTAATGGGTTTCTTGACAGTTTCCAGGAGTTGTGGTGATGACCTATATGTCACTTTATGGTTACGAGCAGTTCCCTGAAAAGAAGGATGTACTAGCACAGATGCTGTTCTTTTGTTTGTCAGCAACCGAAAATCAGGCGTACAAGACATTATCATTAACATCCTAACCTTTAAATATGTCAGCACTCAAATCACTAAGGAGAGAGAGAGTAGGTTGTCACACATCAAAAGCAGTGTGTAGACTTGGTCTTTGTGATTCAAGAATTCACAACCTAACATATCATTAGCTTTTGCCAATGCTTACAGATACTACAAGCTGCATGCATATTGTCTAGAGGCTTTTGTGCACGTCACTTTAAGCATCTGAATAGTACAGTCATTATGACAGCTTGCTGTGTTGTGAACAACAAAGTATCAGAATAAATTAAAACTATACTAAAAGGAATTGCTTGTTACTGTTTTTCCCTAGCGATGCATGTTTAGTCAAGCCTCTGCATAAAAAAAATAAAAAAAACCAAGCCCCCTGTATTTTCTGATTGCCAGGGGGTTCTTGAGGGGGCCTGAGAAAAATGACTCTGTTTATCCTAAGCACGTCTGCCCTGAGATGCAATTCTCTATGGGAGAAAGGCCCGGGCTCCTTGCGTTTCTGAGGATGCATTTTTCAGGAGTGTGCGAAATTCCTGCACACTGTCTTAAGACTGCGAGAAACATTCTGTTCCGTTTCTGCTAAAAACCAAAGGCCAATAGGGCTCCAGGCTCTCAGGCTACTGC
This sequence comes from Alosa sapidissima, assembly GCF_018492685.1. Lineage (NCBI taxonomy): Eukaryota > Metazoa > Chordata > Actinopteri > Clupeiformes > Clupeidae > Alosa > Alosa sapidissima. The sequence goes on from NC_055969.1 coordinate 9,489,704, forward strand.
TTCCCCTCTTGTGCCCCCTAGCCTACAGAGGAGACTTTAGAGAGCCAGAAAGAAAGTTCCACGGCAAACAAGTTACCCTCGCTTCCAACTAATCTCCTAAATGTTGAACGACAGAAGTTGCTCAGCAGAATGGCAGCCGCTGTGAGTAGGCCAAGGCTGCTTCGTTTCTCGACGACTTCATTATGATTTAATGAAACCGTAATAAGGCACTATTTCATTATTATGGCCCTTGCAGATTGCAGTTGGTCTGGGCTGATTTCAATTTCAAGCTCTCTGCGCTTTGAAATTCACCCCCAGAATCCGAAATGGTGGCCAGACAAGTACAATCTCAGAGAGAGAGAGAGAGGAAGAGAGAGAGAGAAGAGAGAGAGAAAAGAGAGAGAAAAGAGAGAGAAGAGAGAGAGAAGAGAGAGAGAAGAGAGAGAGAGAGAGAGAGAGAGAGAGAGAGAGAGAGAGAGAGAGACATTGTTTTATGGGAGGTAGGCGGCGAGCAAGTAATAATGGATCTGCCTCCCTCGTCGAAGTGCACACTCTGCAGCCCCCTTTGGAGTAACGCTTCAATCTTTTAATTAAATCTACCGCACGCTTTTTGAATCAGTAGGCTTAATTGGAAGATGCCGTGCAATAGAAACAAACACGGACGCCGTCATCCGTGAGTGGAGGGGATGCTTTTCTCCCCTGTTGAGAGATTTGTGGCACTTTTCATCCCCTGTTCAAGTGTCACCACCAAAGGGCATTTTCCTGTGAACCTCCCCTCCTACTCGACCTCTCAGAAGACAAACCCTCATTTAGCCCTTCTCTGCTGAACCAGAGCCAATCACGAAAAAGCAAAGACTTATAAGAATAGATTGTTCTCATTATTTAATACGGATGATGTCTTCATACTTTTATTTCAATACCATCAGCTATTCTATCCAGTGGAAGCTACAAAAATGTTATGAAAACATACAATGCAAAATGTATTTAGTCATTCTTTGTACATCGAAAAAGAAAGACCCAGTGCCTTTTTATGTGGCAAAGTTACCTGTGGCACTGTCTTTGAAGCACTTTTCCCTATTTCAAATAATAGATTAAAGCTTCTGCTGGAACACAGATGCTCTCTTTTGTGTACTCGCCTACTGTGGAGGGGTGCATCAAAAGATGCCCAACGTCAGACGCATAACTCATTAGAGAGCAAGTAACGGTACGTATTCTGAGGTCGTGTATCAACATGTGATATACGACCAGCAGCTTTAGCTTCTCTGATACGTTTTCCCCTGCCATCACTTTTAGACCCTTAAATCTGTCCCTATCTAGAAGATGAGTTGGGCACTCTGTCTGCCAGGGTCAAGGATGAAAAGTTTGACCATTAAATCTCGCTGTCTCTCCCTACTGAGCCACGTCCAAGAGATTTATGTTTTTGTCATAACCGCTCATTTGCAATTTAAGTGCTCCCTTCAGTAAAATGTCAGCATGCCTCATCACGGCCAGCGTTTTTGGGAGCCAGTCCGGAGTCTGGCCGAACGAACCCTGGAAAAAAACCGCAGTATGTCGGATCTCATTGGCATCTTCTTCAGATCTTCTCAGACAAATAGCTCAAAATGATGGCTCATTGTAACCGCAGGGACAGCATTTCTTTTCCAGTTTTTCCTCAGCAGATACTTGTTCTGTCCATGGCCAAATAAGAAGGATGGAAGGCAGACCAGATGTTCAGCCCACCCATCATGAGCTTCCACATGCTAGAGAAGGCAGTCGGAATATTGCAGATTCGTCTGGCACGCAGACAAGTCTTCAGAGGAATCCTCCCCATGGGGTGGTGTTTAGAAAAAGCCATAGCTGTTGGTGAACCCCATGCTTAAGCATGTGCTTAATGTGGAGTGTGATTCTCAAAAGCTTCCTGGTAGCCTCCGGTAGATATGTGCCATACATGCATTTGCATAGATATGCATAATTAGGTGTGAGGTGAACGCCGTGTCATGTGTGCGAATCATGGAGCAGTTTCTCCTTGGGCACAGATCCTCCCCCCTCCCATGTTTCACGTTCCCAGGGTGCACTGTTGTCTGTAGATATGCTCTTTGTGTACTTCCTCCCCGCTCACACTCACTAAAGGTCATTAATATTTTAATCACACTAGTCACCCCTTGTTCATTTTGAGTCGCGTTTATAACAGAGGAGCCCTCCCATATCCATTGTTAATGTCCTTGCTCAACGTCCTCTGTGTTAACTCAATATCATTTTTCTGTGGCAGGACATTGATAGGAACACAATGAAGCCCTGAATGTGCATACACTATTAATAAGGCATAAGACAGTGTTTCGGCTTTCAATATTTCATAAAATGGAGGAAGATGGGGGCCATCTTTTTTTTTTTTTATTGTCTTGCAAATTGGCCTGATCTGTCTTCACCGACTCCAGTAGTCCCGCTGTAAAGGATATGAGAGTGTTTTTGAGCGAGAGCTTGTTGTTATTCAGCCCAGCGGGAGCCGTCGCCACCTTTTTAATGGCCCTCCCTCCCTCCCTCCATCTCCCCATGCTTCGCTAGATGCACAGACGCGTGATTCATCTGAGGTCCTGTCATAGCAAGCACGGAGCCATACCTTAATTTCACTCCGATGGTGCCCATGCATGGTGCCACGCAATGATGGCACGAGGCGCCGCATTTCAGGGCTGTTATTTTAGCCCACCAGCCGGGGGCAAAGCTGGGGGGAAATAATCGACAGCACCTGCTGATGGGAAACGTTTGGGTGAAAAGATTAATTGTGCGAGCATCTCATCAATAACACGCCTTGTACTGGCCAGGAAACGTCCAGCGGTGGTTGAGTGCCACTGATTAAAGCCTTCCACCTCCTCAGCTGGTATAATCCTGTCACCTGAATGGCATATGTAAAAGATTTATTTGTTCTGTTGGAGAGTATGTGCTCTATGTTTTGAGGTCATTATGAAAATTAATGAGTGTCAGCATCTGAAATATGTTGTTTCGTTTATGTGGTGTTACATTAATTTTTCTGCAGTGTGCAATTACCTCAAGGGTAGAAAAAGGAACTAGGATAAAAGCTCCAGTTAAATTTAAATGGCATAATTAAAATGGTGCTAGTTTTTTAGAAATATTAACTTTTCACCTTCTTTAAAGGAGCCTTCTGGCCTCAACCCTCAAAGTAAATCAGGCACTCATCCAACCTTCAATAAACAGCGCTGGCATTTTAAATGCCTGAACGTAAACACAGACTATGACTCAATCCCCTTGTCATTTTGAGTCAGATATGACAGTCTATGTCTGTGTGTGCGTTTTGTCGTTTGTGTGTGTGTGTTTCATGACTCTTAAGAGGAAACACTCATCTCATCTGTCCCCGTGTTCGTGCTGGAGGATGACAGCGTGTCCCTATAATGATGGCGCTCCACATTACCGTGGCAACAGGCTTTGGCTTCCTCATTACAAGTCAACAAGATGCGCCATCAATGCCACGAGAGAGCCGCTAACTGCATATAAACATTACACAGGAGCAATGGCAGTCACTGCCGCCACTGTGACCACATCTACCCACAGCCAGTGCATAAATTAAAGATAAGGTGGCTGACTGTGTTTGGTATTAGTCCCCTCGGTGGATCACTGGTGAACTCGGCTGCTCTATAAATGCTGTGTTGTTGACACAGAGAGTTGACATGCCGTGTCCTTCATCAGGAGGATGTGATCGGTGAAAGCCAGGGACATGTCAGAGCAAGCAGCAAAGTGGCATCTGCATAGCTTTACTTCTCTCGAGTCTTGAGTTGTTGTTATTTTTTTCTCTCTTTTACTATCCTAAAAAGCAGCTAGCAGGGAACATGACAGCTGGTACGGAATAATAAATATCTGTCCTCCATCCTCCAACCAAACCAACCCCCCACCCCTCTCCCTCCTCTTGGAAGAAATCAGAAAGGGATGCATAACTTATTGATTCCAACTTTCTTTTCTCTGTGAGGTAAAAATGCCTTGGGGGAAGGAAAAAGAGCCTTGCTGTTTTCTTGTCTCTCGACGGCCTTAAACATTGGCACGGCACATCTCTCCTCAGCCTCGCAAAACAATGTGGAGGAGTCGGTTCAGATATTATATAAACAAAGTAGTGCTTTGTTCGCTCTCCTCTGACTTATGGCAAATGACATTCGATATGGGGGCTTATTGGAGCAGCCAGTCTCCTCAGGTGTCTGATGCTCGGCTCGGGCTGTTTCTCTGTACTCCGAAGTGTCTTATTTTCCACTTGATAAGATTTAAGGCAAATTATAAGTAGTCATTGCATTATTTAGCAGCTTAGCCTTTGCACAAAAGATTTTGTTTTACTGAGACAATTAAATGAATACATTGATCTGGGCGTTGACTTTGTTCCCTAATACCTTTCTGGTGTGTCAGAGAAGGCATTATCTCATTATCTCATGGCATTATATCAAAATGACTACTTATGTATTATGTATCCCCTATGTATTTAGCAAGAAGACTGATCAAATTGTGGTGAAGAATTGATTTGAAATGCATTAAACATTGTCAAGACAAATAATGGATGTGGTAGCTCGTACATTTAACACTATGAGAGGCACGTTTGCTTAGGGGACTTTGCTAATTGTTTACCATGGACACAGCAAAACTGTTCAGATATTCCGAAGGCATCCAGAGGGCTAACGATGCACTGCCTCTGCTGAATCACTAACCACCCACCGGTGCCAGCCTTGTCTGCTCTGCAGTCTGTTGTGTGGGACCTTGACCACGATCGCCCCAACTCCATCCGTGACCTCTAGCCAGAAGGATAGGCTTCCTAGTGGAGAGATGGACTTTGACCAGCCGATTCGATACCCCTGTCTGGTACATTGCTTCTGGAATACATGTTTATAAAAATTGCCAGTGGTCATACACCATCATCTGATTGACCCAAACAGTAGCCAGACTACCCAGGCAATCTTCTTGTATGGGGGGAGAGGCAGGTGTTGCCCATGTGTTTTCAAGAAAGCTTCTCATGCTTCTAATCCTCCTGGAACTTTCCTGAACACCAGGAAGTCCTGTCTTTTAAAGGTGCTCTAAGCGATGCCACACGTTATTTAGGCTAAAACATTTTATGTCACTTACTGCAAACATCACCTAACCAATCGCTAGCTGTCTGTGTCCTGAATACAGTGTAAAAAAACGCGATCTCTGTGGACAGCCCAGGTTCCAAAAACGGCAACAAAAACAACCTGTGCAAACCTAGCCCATAAAAGCATAACAAACTGTTCCAGCAAATCACAGACGAGATGCACGTTTAGAAGAGTTTCAATTGCATGGGAGCAGCACGAGAGGGAGGGTGAGGAAGTAGCGAGCTAGCTCTCTGTTTTGTTTGAAAGTCAACAGAAGTGGCGTTCCCCTGCATCGCTTAGAGCAGTGGTTCTCAACCTTTTTTCAGTGATGTTCCCCCTGTGAAATATTTTTTAGCACCCCCTAACCAGCGCAGCATTTTTAGTTTTAGCACTGTGCCATCAGTGTCTAATTTATTGAACTTTGGAACTGATAAATATCAATATATGTATGTATATTTTAAAATCTCACATACCCCCTGGAGTGCTTTCACGTACCCCCATTTGAGAACCACTGGCTTAGAGCACCTTTAAGTATAATTTGCAATATTAATGTGGACGTCTCTGAGTTGAAGATAAAAATCATTATTATCAAGCATTCACCCATTCAGTGGGCTTTTAACATTTATTGATGCTTAATCCACCCTAAAGGACTAATAAAAACAACTCCTCAGGGAGCAATTGTTTGCGAATTTACTTAAATTCATTGTATATTTCACAACATATTAAAGTTTTTATTAATTGGCCTTCAAGGATATGAGAGGCAGTCAGGTGTCCCTCTATTTTTAGCACTCTGGTGGAGTGTGGTGTGGCTCTCGAGTTTCCGATGGAACTCTGAAATAAATAAAGTGGCTGTCGCAATCCAGTGGAGACGCTAGCCATTGATCAGCGGCTATTTTGGCAGCATGACGAAGGCAATGGAGCAGGATCTTCTTTCAGTCCATATGTTGCTGCCGCATCCAAGGCAGACTGTTTATTATTGAATAATTTATCCCCTGTGTAGGTTTTTCATATCCTCTTATGACAGGCTAGTCAGTACGACGGATTAACTCGTCCTTGGGTTTGAAAAGTGGGTATTAGTCCACCATGTATAGTTGGGCAAGGTCTAAAACTGTCGGTCTGGTGTAGAATTGGAACTGCCTTTTCTGTCAGATCTGTCCTGGATCTGTGTTTTCTGAGTTTTGAAGGCATAAGGACTGTACAATGCGCCGGGTGTGTACAGATAACCATACAAACCGTAACAAGTTAGAGTTATAGCTATAGCCAGAGCGATGGCAGTCATTAATAACTGCAGTGAGTAATCAAGATGTATGTTTATGTAGCTTTTGAATTTAGCAAAGCTAATTGTCACCATTTAAAAACTTTTCTGACCATTAGTATTTGTTTTGCTAATTAGATAGCCGTTTAGCTGAATGTTTAGTGAACTATTCCGAGCACTCCGGTTTTAATAAAAGATCATAGTAGCATCGTTGGATTGGCCACAAGCTGATAACGGCCTATTTTGTCCTCCACTGCTTCACACATCCATACCTGTCGGCACTGGAGCTTGACACAGTTCACTCTTACATGGCCAGTTTACGTTAAGAGAAATGTTCAACGAAGCTTTCCGCCCACTCTCGAATCGCTTTATCGTTCTGCTCTGCTTTTTCACCTCGTTGAGATAAAGATAAAACCACATTTCCTTTTTTTTTCGTGCCCTCACTTAAAAACTCATTTAAATTCGCTGATGAGGCACTCTTCAGGTCTGTTTTTAATAGCCGTCAATGGAAGAGGCATTTCTTTGGGAAAAAAAGGATATCTTAGGCAACATTAACTCCAATTAATTACCTCACTTAATGGTATGCAGGAGCTTGCATGCTGTGTTCTGGCAAGGGAGAGGTTTGGTTAGGGAGGTTTGTGTTTTCGTGTGGATTGGGGGATGCAAGGTTGGATCGATGCTCTTAGCTCGGACAGTGGTCTGAGGAAGAGCTTGTAATCAAGCCTGCAGTTGCCGTGAGTGGGGCCCACTCTGAGGTAATAAGCTCTGTCTGACATGTTGCCTCCCATTTAACGGCCACTTCATCAAAGATGTATTTAACCGTAGAGAGGGCGCCTTCAAGGTCAAGAAGCAGGCCACTGCGAGCATAAAGAGTCAACACGCCGCACACGTCGGCAGAACTGAAAGCATTTACAATTCTCGCTGCACAAAGGAGGGTGGGGTGGGGTGAGAAGGAAGAAATCTCATTCCTTAAATATGAACGTTTATTATTTCCTTTTCTTCTTTCTGTTCCATTGGCTCTTTATCTCCAAAGAATATTGCTCTTCAGCAAGCCGGGGCGACACTTCACATTAGGAATCCGAGCACAGTCCCCCCTCCCTCCCATACCTTTGGCATCGTAAGGAGGGTCTCACATGAATGATGCAAAGAGATAGACTATTGATTCAGGTGACAAGCGTTCTTTTAGGGAACGCTTTCCAATTTCCCCTGGCTAATTCTGCGCTGTGGCTTGAGGGTAATTTTTTTTGAGGGTTTTTTTTTTTTCATCCCCAATTCCTACCTTTTATTGCTGTTCTGATTAGCTCTGCTTCAGTAATAGATTTCCATGGACGTTTGTGTGCTTACGACAGAAAAGAACCCAGGTTTGTGTGTGTGTGTGTGTTTCTTTGGGAGAGTGGATATTAGTGTGCAGAGCTCGTCCCTTGGCTCCTCCGTCTCCAACGGGAGCACCATGGCTCTGGGCCGGACCTTTGAGACCTGCGAGGGGAAGAGAGGCATCTAATGCAGGGCTGCGTGTGGTGCAGGCTCAGCCAGGCTCAGTCTTTAAAGCCACTGCTCCCTAGAGAGAGTTCTTTTTCTAGCGGCACACTGAGCTAATTGCCCCGGGAGCAGATATCATAAGCCTTAGAGTGTGTGTGTGTGTGTGTGTGTGTGTGTGTGTGTGTGTGTGTGTGTGCGGAGAGAGATGGAGTGTATGCTGTGCGGAAGCTCTGTGTTGGCATGGCAATGGGGATCACAGTGCCCCCCAGTGGGAATGTTTGTATGTGGGTTGTGTATTTGTTTGTGTTTGTACTGTGTGTGTGGAAGGAAGACTGCTGCTGGGAACAAAATGCCATTATCTGTACAGACCTTAGTCTTTTGCCTTTGTAGATATGTTATGCATTTAAGAGATTTTTTCAAGAAACTTTTCCCAGAACCAGCTATTGAAATTTCCTCAGCTGAATTCAGCATTGCCTACATTTCTAACCTCAAGATCTGTTGATATAAGAACTGTTTCATTATCCTAGTTACAGTACAGGCAGGTAGTTGGATTCAGGAAGTTATTCAGATTGAGGCAAGTCTTTTTGGGGTTGTCCAATCAGAGGTGGGGTTTAGGAGACGCTCGGGTGATCACAGGAAGGAAATTGGAGGTGCTTGAGGCTGCCAAACACATTTAGGTCGTCACGGGAGAAGTACAGGGCATTACTGAGCCGGACTGTGCGCTTGGCGCCCTCTGTGCAAACTGGTACGAGTGCTTGCCAACCCCAGCCCACCCCCACCTAGGGCATATTCTCACCTATTGCGCTGTAAGCTGCTCACAAAGCAGTGGTGAGTGTCAATGAGCCCTCTGTGCCCATGACTGTCAGTGCCCAGAGTGGTGCCAGCCTGGACGCCCCTCACCCATCTCCATGGCTTGTGATTGAGGAACTTTGTGTTAAAGGGAAGGGGAGGGTGGGCAATAGAACAATGAAAGATTGGAGGGCTATGGAAACTAGAAGAGAGGGAAGAAGGGGTGAGGAGAAGGGGTGAGAGAGAAGGGGGTTGGTAGAGGAGTGAGAGAAACAGCAAAGGAAGTGTGTGTGTCTGTCTGTGTGTCTGTGTCTGTGTCTGTCTGTCTGTCTGTCTGTCTGTCTGTGTTTGACTGTGTGTGTGTGTTAATGATTAGAAGAAGTTGGCTGTGAATAGGCTGCGCTGGATAACGGGCCCCGCTTACCTTGCCGTATTATTGCCCTCCTAACAAACGGGCCTGTTGGATTAGTGTCTGCTCATTCATCCGGCCAGATGAGTTCACCCTGCCACAAAGCGCCGCGAACATACACGGGGACTTTACCAAACGCCAATTCATTCCAATCCACCCCCACCGTCCCATTATTAATTCCCCTTTCCCATTCTCCTTAGAGCAGATTTTCTGCACCTTTGCTTTCTCCCTTTCATCCAGATCCCACACCGCCCCACACCGCCCCACACCGCCCCACACCGCCCAACCTTGCCACTGCCACCACCAGCACACACAACCCCCCCCCCCCCCCCCCCCCCCACCCCACCCCACCCCAGATCAGTAAAGTCTCCTCTTATACCCTGCATGAGGAGGATAAACCTCTTATTGCAGGGAAAAACATAATCCCTTTTTGCATGCCCGTGTTGCAGCTATATTACAGGCCGTTGGGGGAGTGTCGTTTGTGTGCTGTGCTGTGATTATGATTACTGTTGGGGACGGTGGGCGAGACACCCACAACAGCGCTGGAGACGCACGAAGCTTGTGTTTATGTTTGCGTATTTTGGATCTGTGTGTGAGCGAGGGAGAGAGAGAATGTGAGAGATTGAAGGAGAGATTGAGGGATGTGAAGATGGGAATGTAGAGTATGTAGCTGATTCTCTCATCAAATACACACACGCACACACATACTCTCATACATTCACTCTTTCTCTCTCCCACACACACACACACACACACACACACACACACCCAGCAGCTCTAATCTCTGGAGCCAGGTGGAGTTTTGGCCTGTCCTTTGTGTCACGCAGCTAAAGCCTGTCAGGCCAAAAGAAGACTCCCGTCTCGGACAATTTTCAAAGCCGGCCTTGAAAGTGACAGGGCCCCTCATCTCCCTCCCTTGCTAACCCCCCCACCTTCCCTGTGACTGGGGAAAGCCTCGTCTTTCCTAATTTGAATCCCCTCTGAATCTCCTCAGTAAAAACGATCAAACGGCGCCAAATTTTTTTTTCAAGCATTAACGTCATCAGAAACCTTATGACTCAAATATGATGTATTTACAGTCATTCGACGTTTGTTTTTGCACCTAAATGTAATGCTTTAAGGCGAGAGACCTGAACGAGAGTCATACCTGAGCTGAGTGCTACCAGCTGTGGGGAAGCAGGTGTTGGGCTGCTTCTGTGTCTGCGTGTGTGTGTCTCTGTGTGTCTCTTGCGGGGAGAGGGTTGCTGAAGTTCAGATAGGGCAATCGAAATCAATGTTCTTTAATGAAAAACAAAAGATTCTTTGGCACATGATTCTGTTTCAATCAAACATGTTTTCTTGGAATTGCCTCGGAATTATCACAGACTTCAGTTTTCCGGATGGCCCTAAAGAGTCTGCAGCATTGACTTTAGCAACCAGTGACTACACCACTTAATATTTGTGAGAGTCTTGCTCTGTCTGTAGGTGTGTCTAATGTCATTTGTCTGTCGGTGGCTGATTTGTTGCTGTCCTCCATTCTGACAGCCCATTGATTACAGGCCGTGTCTCTGGCGGCTGTCGTTCGATTGGGCGGCTGATGAATCCGCGGAGCGCTGAGATTTTAGCCCTCCGTGCTCTCATCCATCTTCATCGCCCCTGCCGTCACTCATGCGGTTGCCATGAGAACGTGCAGATGCCTGGTCGTGGGGAGTCATTTTTCCCGCCTGCCTGCTGTTCCAGCCTTCTCCATCTTTCCTCTCTTCTACTCCTCTCCTCACACCATCTTTCCACTTCTACTTTGCTCTCCTCACACCAGCTCTCTTCTCTTCTCCTCTCCTCCTCTCACACCAGCTCTCTTCTCTTCTCCTCTCCTCCTCTCACACCAGCTCTCTCCTCCTCTCACACCAGCTCTCTTCTCTTCTCCTCTCCTCCTCTCACACCAGCTCTCTTCTCTTCTCCTCTCCTCCTCTCACACCAGCTCTCTTCTCTTCTCCTCTCCTCCTCTCACACCAGCTCTCTTCTACTCCTCTCCTCTCACCATCTTTCCTCTCCCCTGCTCTCTATGCTTCTCTTTCTCCCGCCTTCTCTTTTCCTTTGTATTTCAACCATCTACTCTTCTCCATCCTTTCCTCCACTTCTCCTCTCTTCTATCCTCCTCTCTCCTCTCCTCTCTTCTACTTTACCCTTCTATCCCCCTCTTTCCTCTCCTCTCTTCTACTTTACTCTTCTACCCCCCTCTCTCCTCTCCTCTCTTCTACTTTACCCTTCTATCCCCCTCTCTCCTCTCCTCTCTTGTACTTTACCCTTTTATCCCCCTCTCTCCTCTTCTCTCCTACTTTACCCTTCTATCCCCCTCTCTCCTCTCCTCTCCTCTTCTACTTTACCCTTCTATCCCCCTTTCTCTTCTCCTCTCCTCTCTTGTACTTTACCCTTCTCTCCACCTCTCCTCTACTTTCCTCTCTCCTCTCCACCCCTCTCGTTCAGCCTGGCCCTGGTGCCAAGAGTAGCAGACGGGTGCACTGATGGAGGTAACCAGCCTGCTGACACCCTTCCCAGTGACGGATCAGAGATGGTGAGAGCGGGCCAGAGAGCTTGACTCCTCCAAACAGGGCCTACTTTTGTCTCCACCGCTCTTGGTTTCACTCTTTTCATAAACCTCTCTTGTCACCTCGTTCATCACCTTTCTTGTCCTTTTCTGTCTTTCTTACAGTCTTTCTGTCTCTTTTTCTTGTTCTTTGTTCTATATCCATTAGGTCTTTGTGTTCTCTCTCTTTCTCCATTTCACTTTTCTTTTGTTCCCTTTATCTATCTACCTGTCTCTTTCCGTCTCTCTCACTGATGTTTTCCTCCAGTCCCTCTGATGGAAAGGAAAGTGATTCATCTTCCTGTGCTATCTGTTGCCCTTGGTGGCCATTATCATCCGCCTGTAATTGCCTAGTTTTACACATGGCTGAGCGGCCTGTGAGAGGGATGGTAGGCAGGGCTGGGATGCGGTGGGCACATACAGGGGGGCACACACACACACACACACACACACACACACACAGGACAAAATAATGAGCTTGCTGATGGGGCTACCCCAGTCAGCAGGAATCTAGAAGGGAAGGGGAGGGAGCAAAAGAGCAGGCTTCTGTGGACTCTGGTTCACCTTGAGACTGCTCATGCTTGAATTAGAGTAGTTGTTTAGGGGAGCGCACATGGGTATTTAAAGACTCACTAGAGTAGCCTATTATTGTAATGCACATGGTCATGTTTTCATTAGAGGGCTTTCTCTCTTTCTATTTGTCTGTTTGTGGCACGCCTACAGGAAGTAAAGTAACTGACATGGCACCCGGTTGGTGCTTAAGCTGCACTATGTATTGTTAAGAGTATTGTGTTGCAGTCAGCAGTATAGAGCTTTGTTAAAACTACCTGTGGTCATCTCAGAAGAGGGAGCATCGCAATGAACTACAGCAGTACCAACTCCACCCAGTAGAGACTTTATGTTTTCATAGTCATTGGGAGTCCCTGAAACACAGCAAGGAGGGTTTGATGGCTATGTTGTTGGACGAGCTCATCAGATTGGGAGGTTGTTCCACTGTGCAGGCCCCTCAACGAGAGGCGCTTGGGTAAACTTTGGGTTGGCGCCCACAAGCACAAACACGGGCACGCTTTAGCAAGCAAGTACATTTGTCTTCATGTAATGGCCATCTGTTTCCCCGCAACACTCTCCGGAGCCAGCGGATGGAGCGCGGGGGGAAAGAGGAAAACAATGTTTGCCCAGTCGCCGAGGTGTTTATGCAGGACACTAGCCAAGGCTACCTGCCCCAGCTGTCTCCTGGAATGTCGGTCCACCTGTCAGACCATTTACCACTGGCGCTGAGAGGACAAATCAGTTTTGAAGAACTGCGTGTTATTTAAATCAGATTTTTTGCTGGTTAAGCAGTCTGCTGACATTCTGTGTTCTTGGGGAGCAGCCTTTGATGGTTTGTGTTCTGCCACTTTCATGCAAACATCATATGGGGCCCAAAGAGCAACAAACTTTTGTTTGAAAAGGAACGTAGCAAAAGGGACAAAAGTCAGACACCAAGTTGATCTTTGTACTGTTCCACCAGACTGCTGCCCAAGTTATTACACTAAGTTCCTCATCTGGTGTTTCTCTTCTCATCGTCCTGGAGGACCTCTTTACTGTATGTATCCCATCTCTCCCTATCCTACTGCTCCTGAACACGTCCGGTTTAGGTGATCATTTGTGCTGATGGTGATCAGGTGACTTCCATTAGGTATGGAAAGGAAGTACCCCCAAGAAAAGGTCCTTGGCTGCTCCCGTGGCTCCCTTTAAAAAGGGCTGAGCCAGAGAGACACTCCGCCGGTCTCTTATGAGGTTGGTTGTCAGAGACAGACTCTCCGTGTTCCGGCTTCTCGCTCCAGTGGTCGGCAGCACAACCCAGAACTTTCCCATTTGGAGTCGCTGACCCCTAACTGGAGGTCCAGGGTGTTTGTCTAAATTGCGCTCCCTGTGAAGCAATCATCGGGCCTTCAGTCCCATTCAGAGGCTCCATCCATCTTCTTCCCCTACACTGCCATGGAGAGCACTCTCCGGGCGCAACAGCCTCCTGTCTTGCCCTTTTCCTGTGCAGGTGAGCCAGCTGGAGATTAGGCGGAAGCCTTTAGTTCTCCCTCGCCTTAGTGTATAACAACAACAACTTCAGTTCATTTGAATAGACGATCCTTTTATGCGAAGGTCAATAGGGTAGTATTTCTGTCAGATACATTTGGTATCATTGTTGGCAAATGTTACCCAACATGGATAGAAGAGAACAGGGATGTTTTATCCCTTTGTCCCCAAAACGTCCTTTATCTAGAAATACTCCAATTTCTATCTAATAATCCTCTTAGGAACGCAATTGGATAAATAGCTCTTTCAGTAAGAGGGTGTGTGTATCTGCCTCTCTGTCTGTCCATCCGTCTATCCATCTGTCTCTGTGTCTGTGTGTTTGAACATCTATTGTCTGAACTGCAGGCTGCCCACATTCTTCTTTCTGCTGTAATTGCTGTGCTCCGTACTGGAGAGGTGAGCTGCTCTTATTTCAGCTGGGGAGCTGTCAGGAAGCCAACGAGTTCGCTTCACCACCACCACCACATGTACATTACTTTTTTATGATTCCTTTTCCTCCGTAACACGGAATTGTGTGGGGGAGCTGTCATAAACCAGAGACACTGGCTAGACAGATAGGCTACTGCAAAAGCCAGGGAGACTGGTAGACGGCGAGGCAGGCATTAGCCTGCATTAATGGCCAGAGAGAATCTTCCGGAAATCAACGAATCAGTATGATCACTCTCTGGTGGTAATACTGGCTGTATATGCAAGCTAACTTCCCTCCTAATGAAATTTATTGTAATTATATGACAGTTGTGACCGTGGGGGCAAGACGGGATCAAAATGCGTGAAATTGCTTGGGATGCAGTTGGTCCCCTAAAATGGGACTTGGTGTTTTCAAAAAAAAAGAAAGAAAGAAAAAAAGCCTTAAAAAAGTCTTAATTGGGGTGAAAGTACAGCAAACAAAAATCTTTAGCCTAGTTGTTTTTTGTTATCTGCTGCAAATGGGGTCCGTATTGGTCCGGAAGTTAATCAAGTCCCTCTTTTTCTTCGAGTGGCCCCTGGCCACTTGTGGTCTTTTGGCCGCCGAAATGAACCCTGCTGCCTTTAATGATGTTCCGGAGTCACTGGGGAGGGCCCGAGCGGCCGGCGCGAGTTCGGGGTCGTGTCCCAGATGGAGTGCCCTCAGCTGGGAAAGGCCTCTAGGCTTTGCTCCCCCCCCTCCTGCGGTGCTCCGGCCCTTGGGCTCTCGGCGAGGCCAGCGGCGAGCCTTCCGCGTTCCGCTCTGGAGCCCTGCTAATTAAGATATGGCACTTCAGTGGTGTGCAGCAGCTCGAGAAAATAAAGCAAGACAGCCATACAAAAATTAACGCAATAATGCAGCAGTTTTCGGCATAATCATCATCTGCAGAGGGATGTCTTAATTCTTATCTCATACAACAGGGATATTTCTATGCATGCTGCATTTTGGAAAATTGTCTTGGCTCTGGACAGGAGTTTGCTGCATCCACTGGTACCACCGAGTGTTTGCTGTTGTCTCTGTGCAGCCCGCTGCTTTATTCTGCTTCATCTGTCGACGGTGCTGTCAGCTCTCCACAGGTCCCTTAATTCACTCATCTTTTTGCATGAGGGTGGAATCAGGACAGGCCTGCCATTGCCACCTGAGGCTGTGTGCAGGGAACACTCAGACAGCGGAGGAAGCAGCAGCAGATAAACTCAGAGGTGCCAAGTGCCTCTTTTAATCAGACACACACACACACACATGCACACGCACGCACGCACGCACGCACGCACACACACACACACACACAGCCCAAGACACACAGTTAGTAACCCCCTCACGCATAGACATACACTTCCACATAAACACACTCACCTCTTCACACATGTATGCAAAGATACACACACTCTCTCCCCCACACTTATACACTCATCCTCGCGCTGCACACACACACTATCTCACTCCACTCATATATACTTTCTCCCCCCAACACACTGTACTCAAATACACACTCTTACCCCTGCACACATGTGCACACACGTACACACTTAATTCTAGTTTTTCCATCAGTAGTGTTTGTCAAGAAATGAAACACTACATGACTAGAGGGGTGTTTAAAAAGCAACATTGGCAAAGAAAAAAAACTCGCGTTTTTGATGTTTGTGAATTGATATTCTGAGTGCATCTCAAAGCCTTTGAAGATGATAGAAGTCCCCAGATTTCATCGACTCCTTCTCCTCCTTTTCCTCCACTCTCTATCACTCCTTCTCCCTATTCCCTTCTTCCTCCTTGGCCCCTTTCATTGGGTGAGGGGGAGTCAGGTCGAGGGCACGCGTGTTAACTGAAGTCAGTAAGTCTGTGTTGAGCAGAGTTGAGCTGGGTTGAGTGTTGCTGTGCTGTGCTGTGCTGTGCTGTGCTGTGCTGTTGCTGTGCTGTGCTGTGCTGACCTGTGTGTATATACTTTCTCTCTCTCTCTCTCTCTCTCTCTCTCTCTCTCTCTCTCTCTCTCTCTCTCTCTCCTCCCCCCCCCCCCCCCCCAACCACTTGAGCGGCTGCCAAGCGGCGTGCTAGTTTGATGTGTGTCTCGGCTATTAGAGGCAGGTCAGTCTCTGCCTCCCCAGGCCTGTTATGTTTACTGCTCCGCATCGCTGATTCCAGTTCTTCCCCTCTACTCTCTCGCTCTCTCTCTCTCTCTCTCTCTCACACACACACACACACACACACACACACACACACACACACACAGATGAACACACAATGCATGTAGCAGAATTTATGCTCAAAATTGCTCAACAAACACAGACACACACGTACACACACAATACAAAGTGAAACATTCACTTATTCTCATATGCCCATGCTCATACACACAGAGATATACCGCCTCACTCATTGCTAGCTGCCTGCAGTCACATGTCTAGTGGGAGGGTGAACATGGCCATATGGGTTCTTTGGGTCAGCGCCATGTCCACCATATCCACTACTTGGCCAATGTAGTGTCCACTGAGGTATTTCATAGGTATGCTGGCCGAGAACAGAGGTTTTTTTTGTTTTGTTTAAAATTCTCTCCACAATTATACAAACGCTAATGTAGAGCTGTGTCATGGTGTGACGTTGATGTCAGTTTGCAGAATGAAATGTGTTGTCCTGGGGAACGGTTGTCACTGGCAATAAATGGAGAAAGAAATGGCTGCAAAATTAAAAGATGTTGGCACATGGTGACCATTTTTCTTGCCACCTGAAGCCTTGTACAGGATTTATATATCTACTCTAGAACAGAAGGCATGACCATCATCTTACATCAACCCTTGGTGAGCACTTGGTACTCCTTTTATAGTTATTTGACTGCACCAAATCAAATTATGCTATTAGTCACTAAGGATGTCACAGAATAGAATGCAGGTTTTCATGTAGCGCTGTAGCGATGTTGTCAGCCTAAGTGCCCCTGTGTTTGGACTTGATGGGAATGAGTTAGGAGTGTAAATTTGAACGCAGGTCTGCTCCGGAGGGGGAAGCAGACATGTGCATGCATCTTAGTGAGGGCTTATGTAAGCGCCTATCCTAGATTCAGCGCTCAAACACCACTGGTGCCCTCTCTGCCCTCGCAGTCAGCACTATCACACACACACACACTCACACACACACACACACACACACACACTCACACAGACATACGCACAGACACAGTCTCTCTCTGTCTCTGTCTTTCTTTCACTCACACAAACACGCAACACAAACACGCACAAATGTAACCCGTACACATATACACCACAGCATGCACAACACGCAAGTCTGTCTGAGTAAACGTGCCCAGAATGTTGCCCTCTGGCTACGTGGCTGGCTTTGTCAATTGACCATGAATCATGTATACTGTTTACCAGCTGTGGGAGCATACAGTGCGTTGGCAAATATGTGCCCCGACAGTAAGCGTTCCCAGAGAGTCGGGGAGTCTTCTCCGCGAACTCTGCAGTTAATAGCGGACGGCTGGAGGCTGGCCGGAGTGAGGGGAGCGGCACCGTTGGCAGGGCGGAGCGGCTCTGCCGTTCCTGACCCTCGACGGCTGGCATAGGGCTAATAGCGCTGTGATTCTATTAGGGGGGGGGGTGGACTGGCAAAGTTGGCAGCCTGCGTATTAATGGTCCTCCCAGCCCTCTAGATTTGTTGGCTGTGCCATCTGTTGTTTTTTCCCCTCTTTCTTTCTCTCGCTCTCTCTCTCTCTCTCTCTTTCTCTCTCTGTCTCTCTCTCTTTTCTTAATAAAAAATCCCTCGCTTTGTCAATAATGTCACTTAGCAATGCACAAGCAGTAGATTCGCTCAGTGTCAGGCGATATCATCTGGTTGGGGGGTGCAGGGGTGGGGTGGGGTTGTGGCAGTGGGGGGTGGTCATGGTGATGCAGAAGAGGAAAAAGATTCTCTGTTTGTGTGTGTGTGTCTGTGTGTTTGTCTGTGTGTGTGTGTGTGTGTGTGTCTGTCTGTGTGTGTGTGGCGCACACACATATTGACTAAATCCTTTTTTGTTTTCATAAAATGCTTCTTGTGTCCTCTTTGTCCCTGCCCTTAGCTATTAGAGTTTAAGATCTTGCTCACACACACACACACACACACACACACACACACACACACACACACACACACACACAAATACAGGCACCTCTCAGGTCTTAAAGGAGTCAGGCCCGTTGTAATTTATGATGGCTGTTAAATCACTGCTTCCTATGCCTGTCCATGCCTGTGTTGTTCTCCAGCAGTCTCCCCAGTAGAGCTGCCTTTTCGCCTGTGCCCCATAACCATCCTCACACCATAACCATCCTCACACCATACCATCCTCACACCATACCATCCTCACACCATACCATCCTCACACCATAACCATCCTCACGCCATAACCATCCTCACGCCATAACCATCCTCATGCCATAACCATCCTCACACCATAACCATCCTCATGCCATAAGATCCTCACGCCATAACACCCTCACGCCATAACCATCTTCATGCCATAATCATCCTTTTACCATACCATCCTCATGCGATAACCATCCTCATGCCATAACCATCCTCACGCCATAACCATCTTCATGCCATAATCATCCTTTTACCATAACCACCCTCTTCATCAGTGTGATCTTCATCACATGCTCTTCTACAGTGTAGTTGGTTGGCATGTGGAGATGGGATTGTTTTATTCTGTTGTGATGAAGTTGCGTGTGTGTGTGTGTGTGTGTGTGTGTGTGTGTGTTCTTTGTGTCTCTGGGGGAGGAGGAGGCAGGGGAGGGTAGAGCAACACTGGATAGAGACAAGGGAGTGGTCCCTTTAGGTGGTTAAGGGGTGTGGGCAGCGATGAGGTGTATGTGTTTTAATAATGCATCATTGCTGCCAAAGCCTTTGAAGAAACTGACTCCCATTAGTGGCAGCACCTCTCAGTCAGAGAGCTCGTTCTGCTAGCCAGCTAGAGAGAGATAGAACGAGAACTCCCCTCTGTGTCTCTCTGTTCTCTCTTTCCTTCACACTTTCTCCCTTTCATTCCTCAAACTTCCCTTCCTCGCTTTGGTCAGTGGGGCCTCTTGGTCCACCGCCGGACCCCATGATGAGTGCCTCCCCATGCTTCCCCCTCTGTGTGTGTGTGTTGTGTGTGTGTGTGTGTGTGTGTGTAATGAGGCCCTGGGATGTTAGTAGCCCTGTCATGTCGATGCAGGCTGCTGTGACCCAGCTGGGGGTGAACCAAACAAGACAAAAGGCGCCACACAAACAAGCTCCGGCTCCAGTTCGCGCCTCAGTATTTTAGCCTCTGTGGTTTGTTTTCTCTCTCTCCCTCTTTCTCTCTCTCTCTCTCTCTCTCTCTCTCTCTCTCTCTCTCTCTCTCTCTCTTCTTTCTCTCTCTCTCCCTCCTTTGTCGCTCCTTTTTCATTTTGGTTGTTTGCTTTTTTATTGTAGGCCATTTCCCTCCCTCTCATCTCCGTCAATCCCCCATGCTGTCAAATCCATCTAGAGATATGCTCTCTCTTGTTCCCTCTCCCTCCCCCCCTCTCTCTTTCTCTCATATTTTTATCCATTCTCTCTCTCTCTCTCAGTACCTCTTTCATGAATTCCTTCTTTTGCTTTCTTTCATTCCCTTTCTCTCTCTTTCTGTCGCTCTCTGTCTCTGTTCGTCTTTGTGCATCTTTTCACTCTCTCCCTCTTCCTTTCTCTCTCTCTCTCTCTCTCTCTCTCTCTCTCTCTCTCTCTCTCTCCCCTGGCAGCCGGAGCACATGTGGGGGTGGGGAAGGAGCTGGCTGCTGAATTAGCTCCGTCTCTCAGATTGGCCGAGAGTGCCGAGAGGGGGAGGGGCAGAGGGTGGGATCATCTCATCTGCTTATTATTTATTTATTTATTTTTGCTCTCACCCCCCCACCACATCCTCTATCATCTGCTATCCACAGCAACGGCTCCTCCTCTCCCCCCCATCTCTGTTGTTTGCTCTGCTATAAGCACAGAGGGGTGGGGGGTGGGACGAAGCCGTGTGTGTGTGTGTGTGTGTGTGTGTGTGTGTGTGTGTGTGTGTGTGTGTGTGTGTGTGTGTCTGATTGAAGTGAGGAAGGGGGGTTTATTGCCAGAGCCATGAGCTGTATGTCTACTGTCTGCGCGTGCGTGTGTGTGTGAATATGTGTGCGTCTACGGCTAGAAGGGCCATGCATGTGTGCCGATCGCTGGTCTGCCGGTCGGATGCGAGAGCTTTTAATTGTTTTCCTTCCCTGGCGGAGCGCCACTGAGTTGGTGTTTAGTTTAAAGGGGAGGCAGCAGGAAGGATGCTGCCGCTGCTGCTGCTACACTGTGCGATGCTTCTGCCTGCCCATTGTGTCGGCAAGGCGACGGCAGGGATGGTGCTGATGCTGTGAGCGCAGGGGCTGCCCAACGTCAGCACGCGCATCGCTTCAGACACAAGGAGGCTGCGCTGCTAACACACACACAGAGAGGAAGAGAGAGAGGGAGCGGGGAAAACAGAGAAACAGAGGGAGAGAGAAGCAGCTAGCCTCGCTCCTTCAGTGTGTGTGTGTGTGTGTGTTTTTGTGTTTGGGTTTCTGGGGAACAGCACTGGATGTTGTGGTTGTGTGTGTGTCTCAGCAAGAGTAAGAGACAGACAGCGTGACTGTGTGTGTGTGTGTGCGCGTGTGAGTTTGTGTGTGTGTGTGTGTTTGTGTTCACCGTGGCTCTGGCTTCGTACTGCTGCTGCTGTGCCTCTCTCCTCCTGCCCGCCTCTGACACCATGATTTTTTGCAATCACCTAGGCGAATACAAGAAGGACGAACTCCTGGAAGCCGCTAGGTGAGTACAAGCCTTTAAATGCCCCCTCTCTCCCCCTCCCCCCTTCTTTTCGCTTTCTTCTCTCTCTTTCCTCCCTCCCTCCCTCCCTCCCTCCCCTTCCCTCTGTCCCCTCGGTGTTCTCCCAACAGGTATTGTGTTTTTGTGTTAGCTCTGTTGTTAGCAACACGCTTGTCTTTTCCAAACAACAGCAGGGCCAGGAATAGTCCGATTTGTGTTTGCTCAGAGGTTGTGTTTAAAAAAAAAAAAAAATGTTTTATGTTCGGCCAGCTAAAGATTACAGGCTTATGTCTGCTGTTTTTTTTTTCTCTGGAAGGAGGGGGTTGGGAATCGGAGCCATTCGTTTCATTTGTTTACAACGCAGATATGGTGCTGGGGACCTGAGTCTTTTTGTGGTCCGGTTTTCACATGTAAAGGTGTTTGTGGGCGCACTCAGACTGCGCCGTGTGTTGTGGCCAAACGAACTGTTGACAGTTCACAGTTGTGGACAACTGACAGTTGTGGTATTGCTGCTGTGTGCCGCTTGCCACTGGGGGGGGGGGGGGGGGTCTGTTTCCCAGCACTTTTCTCCCAGTGACTGCTGCATGTTAGCAGCACTACCAGGCTCTCTCTCTCTCTCTCTCTCTCTCCTCTCTCTCTCTCTCTCTCTCTCTCTCTCTCTCTCTCTCTCTTTCTCTCTCTCTCTCGCTCTCTCTCTCTCTTTCTCTCTCTCTCTCTCTCTCTCTCTCTCTCTCCCCTGCCTGGCTCTGACCGCCGGAGCTGCGAGCGAGCCGCGAGGAAAGTCACGCCTGGAGATGCCGGCTGGCGCACAAAGGCTCCCCTGTCTTGGCAAACACATCCGACCCATAGCGGTCAGCCCCGGCCCCGGCGATGGATGGGTGGACGTTTGCCTTTCAGCGGCTCAGCGTGTCTCAGCGGCAAGAAAAGAGTGAAAATGAAGGGAGATAGAGAGAGGAAGAGAGACGTGCCTCTCATGCCTAAGTGCCAACAGCCACCCAGCTGACACTCTCTCTCTTTCTCTTTCCTCCTTGTTCTTTCTCTTTTTTTCTCCTTCTCACGGTGTCCTCTTGGTTCTTCCTGCAGCACAGGGCTTGGAGATACCCTCCCTGCAAGCTGATCATCAAAGAGAAAGAGAGAGAGAGAGAGAGATGAAATATGGAGAGATGGAGAATGAGCAAGCCAGAGGGGGAGAGAGAAAAGACAATGAGAGAAGTACAAAGGCTCGGCTGTAATTTTCTTTTACATGCTTGTTAAGTAAGAAGGCCCCTGATCGCGGGTGCTTCGGCATTTTTTTTCCTTCTCTCTTCTGATGTAAAGCGTTAAGTAGGTCTCTCTTCCACCTCCCACTTCCCCATCCGCCACCATGGGAGTGAAGGAGCCCTTTTGTCAGAGCCGCAGAGACTGCCGGGGTCAATCCAACAGAGAGAGGCAGTCAGTCAGCTCCGAGCAAGTGTGTGACTTGACTGACAGGTGGTGGGATCACAGCGGTGAAGTGTGTGTGTGTGTGTGTGTGTGTGTGTGCTGTAGAGGAGGAGAGCCAACGTCAAACATCCAGAAGCCTCTCAAAGAAGCTCTGAGAAAGCTGACAGGATTATTGGGGATTTTTCCTTTCTGCTTGCTGTGCCTCTGACTATATTTTTTATTCTCTTCCTTTTTTTGGTCTCTTGGTTTTTGTTCATATTTTCTCTTGTTGTTTCCACTCCCTTTATTCCGTTTCTCCCACAACCTTTGTGCTGTGGCCCTTTTGGCTTGGTCCACTCTTCAGCAGACTCCCATCTAAATGAACAATCTCCGTTGTTCACTGAAGCCACCTATCTGTGGTTCCCAAGTGATACGGGAATGAGGGAGTGCGAAACCAGAGAGAGAAAGTGCGAGCACGGCAAAGCGAGACAGAATTAATTAATCAGCTTTTTTTTTTTTTGCAGAGCTTCATCTGATAAATGCCAGTGAGTAACAGAAAGCCCCTATTTTCCTTAGTTTGCCTCAGCCGCAGTAGTCAGTCTTCTTTTATTATCATCACCAGCCACACAAACCCCAAACCCGTCCATCCGTTTCAGCTCCAGCCACTGCGTACAGCAGGGGCAATCGGCGGGACGTTCCCATCGAGGTCCTGGCTGTGGTTAATAGCCGTCCAGGCATGTGCCAGTGAGCCGGCTGCTGGCCTCTGTACCCTGCTGATAGCAAAGCTGCTGACATTTGTACACGGCTGCGATAAGAATCGCGGGCCGACACGTATAAATGTGTTTTTCTTCACGCGGCTGCTGATGCTCCTGCCCGCGTCGCAGAGGCAACCAGGGTAACTCAGATCTGCCATGACCTGACAGAAGGTGATACTGCAGAACGAGACAGTGATATTTACGAGGGATTTTGGAGGCTAGTCCCTACAGTGCTTTAATGTTGGTGTGATTTACGCTCCTACTACACTTTGCACAAAAGCTTTGTGTGAATGGCAAAAAAAAAATGTGAGCATAAATAGTGGGGCCAAGGCATTTATCCCCATTGGTTAGAAATGTCTGCGTCCCTCAGAAACTCTTCCAAGCCAATAGCGGAAGTGGCCCAGGTCAGAGAACTTGTGAAGCTCCTCCCATAGCCTGCTCTCTGGGGGATCCTTTTGTTGAAGCTCCTCCCATAGCCTAACTCCTGTGGGGTCTGGTTGTTGAAGCTCCTCCCATAGCCTAACTCCTGTACAGTGTTGCCAATTTAGTGACTTTGTCGCTAGATTTAGCGACTTTTGGCTGTCTCTGGCGACTGAAAAGTATATCTAGCGACTGACAACAAATCTGGCGACTTTTTCGTGTGTCTGGTGACTTTTGTTTTCTCTTTGCGTTATCCTTCGGTTTGCCCAGGCTGACTGCAGCAGCAGCTTAAAGCGTGAGAAAAATCTTCTCGCAAAGATGCCAAACTCTGTTTCGATGTTGAAACGTCAGAAAATCTCCCCTCTCATGCCTGTTTCGTTAGTGAATTACATCGCGAATTTGCCCTAAGCGTTGCCCCATGATTATAAAAGGAATGACTGGCCTATATAGTATCAACCCATTTTATTACAAGGAAGTAGATGTTCTATAGATCTAAGCTCAGACAACGCTCCTTGGAAGGTGCAGCAATTTCGGCTGAAATTACAACAAGAGAGTCAACGAGACGAGAGCAATGACATGATGACAGGGAAAATGGGACACGCTTGCCAGCATCGTTCAACAATTGAACAAAGGAAGTAGGCTAGCCTACAACTTCATTCACAAGCAAAGCAGTGAATGTTAGAAAAACCTATAGCATTCGTTTAGGCCAGGGGTCTCAAACACCCGGCCCGCGGCCCGCGACGTATGTCAAAATAATAACGTAATCCGGCCCTTGAGACTTTTTAATTGCGACAAACAACGATACTGATTAAAATAGACGATAGTTCCAAATCTCATTTGTACTCTGCTCCACTATGTGCTAGACATCCAGAGCTTCATTCAAACCCAAACGCGAGAAACACAAAGACGTGCATTTGTAATGACGCGGAAGCGATGCAGGCCATAGTGTTGCATGAAATGAAGCAGAAATTAAGCAGAAATAGGCCTACACCAAATGTTGAAAAAGGTTTACGTGTGATGACGTCTTAGGTAGGCTATGTTATTCACCTATTCTAAATCTGAAGGAGAATATCGTTTTGGAGATTATGATCGATCGTCTATTGAATGGAGGTGCGTCTGCGTCTATACGATGGTGTCCACTAAGCATACCATGCTTATTTCGACCCTCTGCCCAACATAGCTTGGAGGTTGCAGTGGTAATCGTGATAATAGTGTCCGTAATGGACGTGGTACAAACAGCAGGGCTAGTAGAAATAGGGCTCTAAACTACAAAGTCACCCGCAATATGATGCAAACTGGTACTCAGATTACCCGCGATAGGAACTGATTTGACCAGAATACTTTATTGTAGGCCTTGTGGTTTAGAAACCATATACATCTTAGGTGTTGGTATACATCTTAGGTGTTTTCCTGTTAATTGGTTATGTGGGTAATATGAAAAAAGGAAAGTAAACCTGCTCAAATATGTTTATCCAGTATTTACTGAAAGGTGCATTTGGTGCTTGCCATCCAGTGGCAAATTAGATGGGTAAATTTACCCCCTTAATAAACTTTTGTTTTACTCAAAGATTTTTACATTTACAGTAGGACTTTATCTCTGACCACTTTCAAGCAGGGCTTGAAAACGAAATTATTTTTCAAACGTTCCGTTCCGAACGGTTCATGTAGGCCTATGTTTAACGTTTTTGTTCTTGCATGCGTTCCGCCACCAACATATCGGCCCTGAACCGGTTCGGAACGCAAAATATCGTTCGTTCTTAAAGTTCCGGCAGTGTTTGGCGGGCCTATCAAGTCTATTTTTGTGGACTTTACCTTAGAATAGACGTAGGCTACTCATTATTTCCCCTTGATTTAGCCTATACCGTAGCTATGCCCAAAAATAATAAATCACAGGCGGCATCCAAAAACATTCAGATGGGCTATCCATCCCATAGCCTACAGACTTACTGTAGGCCTAACCTATGCCTATAAATAATTTCTTATCAAAAATATTTCTGGATACGTGCTAAACTCCTTACCTGGTTATAGCCTAAGTTTTATCCATATGGAGATCTTCAAAGGCTTGCGCTATAATTCCAACCCTGTTTATAAACGAATCTGTCTGTTGCTGACAAGGCCTATCTCAAATTTCCCGTTTAACTCTTCTACATAGAATAGGCTATAATTGCGCAAACATTTCAAATCTCGACTTTAAAACGACAAGGCGTGGACAGGCAAAATAGGCTATTACGCATAGGCTACAAACAATTTCCAAATCAGTTTCAGTAGCCTACGCTACGAGCTGGCCTAAGATCCGAAGTGGCAGACGGATAGGTTACATTACAACAGCAAGACAAAATATACACATTTGGACCAAAGGTCCATTTATTCGTTTTTTTTTTTTTTCAAACTGCAGAAATCAAATTATTAGGCTGTTATATAGAGAACGAAAAAAAAACCGTTATTAACCGGTTTTGTGGATTTCAGAATAACGTTTCTGTTCCGGAACAGTTGAAGACCATTTTGTTTTCGTTTCCGTTTCCACTCCTCGTAAAATTCCGTTCGTTTTCGGTTTTCGT